>NW_028258479.1:0-70034 GCF_053883595.1 Heterocephalus glaber
GTGACAGTGGGGTGTTGAGGTCCCCCAGTACAATTGTATTAGTGCGTATATGACTTTTCATGTCCGTTAGTATTTGTTTTATAGAGTTGGGTGCACTAGTGTTTGGTGCATAGATATTTATGATTGTCATCTCTTCCTCTTGGATTGTTCCCTTTACAAGGATGTAGTGTCCTTCTTCGTCTCTCTTAATCAGTGTTGGTTTGAAATCTACTTGATCTGCCAAGAGGATAGCTACGCCTGCTTTTTTTTCAGGTTCCTGTCACTTGGAGTATTGTTTTCCACCCTTTAACTTTCAGTCTATGAGTTTCCTTTTGAATTAAGTGTTTTTCAAGTATGCAGCATATTGTTGGATTTTGCTTCTTGACCCATTCTGCCAGCCTATTGCTTTTGATTGGTGAATTGAGACCATTAACATTGATGGTTATAACTGAAACATATTGACTTGTCATGGCCATGACTTTTTCTTTTTGTTGGGTTCTCCCCCTTTACATTTAATTTCTTGTCATGCCAGATGGGTTCATTCTGCTTTGATTCCTGGGGTTGTGATCCTCAATGTCTGTTTTGAGGATATTGTATAAAATTCTTTGTAGTGCTGGTTTGGTATTCATGAAGTTCCTAAGGTGCTCTTTGTCATGAAAGTATCTTATTTCTCCATCAATTTTGAAAGATAGTTTTGCAGGGTACATCAATCTGGGTAGCAGGCTGTTTTCTTTTAGGGCTTGGAATATTTCTCTCCAAGCTCTTCTTACCTTGATGGTTTGTGTTGAGAAGTCTGCTGTGATTCTGATGGGCTTTCCTTTGTATGTGATTTGTTTCTTTTCTCTGACTGCTTGGAGAACTTTGTTCTTCTGTTGTGTTTCTGGAATCTTAACAATTATATGCCTATGTGTAGGCTTTTTTTGATCAAGGCTATTTGGACTCCTATATGCCTCACTTATCTGTATGTCAAGGTCTTTCCCCTGCTTGGGAAGTTTTCTGCCATTATTTCTGTGAAGAGATTTTCCACTCTTTCCTGTTTCTTCATTGAGCCCAATCAGTCTTATGTTATTGTTCTTTGCATCATCTAGCAGCTGCTGGATTGATTTCTCATGTTCCCTTTTAATTCTGAAGCAGTTTTTCTTTTCCTGGTCACTAATTGCAATCTTACCTTTATATCTGAAATTCTGTCCTCACACTGGCTCATTCTGCTGTGTAGACTTTCAATGGAGTTTTTCATGCCCTGGAAATCTATTTGCATCTGTTTTATGGATTCCATTTGTTTCTTATTTTGGGATTGCATCATGTTCCTGAGCTCCTCTCTAGATTTATTAATCATGTCTTGCACTAGGGGCACAATTTCTCCTGTTATCTGAGAAATTATTTCTGATTTCATTTTTTCCAGATCCCCTTTTGTTGCGAGTTCAGTGGGTCCAGGTGGTTGAGTATCAGAGTGTTCCATCTCATTTCCCTTTGGGGTTGCTGTAGGTGATCTGGAAGTCTGGTTTTGAGACTTATTTATGTGTTTTCTCATTTTGACTGGGGCAGGGGGCTGTTAGGGCCTGCATGGATTACCTCCTCTGAGCTGGGTGAGGTGGGACAGGGGGCGGGAGCAGTGTTTGTGATGGTGACCCAAAAGCCCTTTCCTGTGGGCTAGGAGCAGCGGGAGGGATGGTGACCGGGAAGCTCCTTCCTCTGGACCAGGAGCAGTGGAATGGCAGCTCAGAAGCCCCTACCTCTGGGCCAGGAGCAGCGGGACTCAGTACCTTGGTCTGGTGGTCTGGTGTCCTCTGCATCTTTGTAGTGTGGAACCAGGTGGCTGCCTGTCTGCAGTGGGGTGATTCAGCATCTTCTGCGAGACTGGGGGCCTCGGTAGGGTATGGGCAGACCTGCCTGTCTGCAGCAGTGTGAGTCGGCATCTTCCACATGACTCGGGACCTCCTGTTTGCCAGTGTCTTATTGAGGACTTTGCATCTATGCTTATTGGGAAGATTGGCCTGCAGTTCTCTTTTTTGGTTGCTTTTGGAGTCAAAGTAACACTTGCTTTCAGGAAAGAATTCTGGATTATTGCTTCCCTTTCAATTTCCTTGAAGAATTTAAACAGTAGTGGGAATAGTTTTTCTCTAAATGTGTTGTAGAATTCAGCAGTGAAGCCATCAGAACCTGGGCTTTTCTTTGTTGGTAAATTTTTAATTATGTTTTCAATTTCACTGATTGTAATTGGGGTGTTTAGGATTTTCATATCTTTTTCATTTAACTTTGGCAATTTGTATGTATTGAGAAATCTCTCCATTTCTTCTGTTTTCCATTTTATTAGAGTATCAGTTCTCAAAGTAGGTATTGATGATTGTCTGGATTTCTGCTGGATCTGTTGTGACTTCAATTTTTCATTCCTAATCACATGGATTTGAGCTTTTTCTTTCCTTTTTTTGGTAAGGTTGGGTAAAGGTTTATTGATATAATTTATTCTTTCAAAAAACCAACTCTTTGATTCATTGATTTTTTTTTTGTATTATTCTCTTAGTCTCCAATGCATTGAGTTTTGCTCTATTATTTATAATTCCTCCCTTGTATGAGCTTTGGGTTTGTCATGCTCTTCTTTTCCTAGGAGCTTAAGGCTATTTATTACCATTAGGCTATTTATTTGAGGTCTCTCTATTTTCCTAGTGTGGGCATTCACTGCTATGAATTTTCCTCATAGGACTACTTTCATTGTGTCCCATAGATTCCTGTGTATTGTAGTGATATTATCATTTAATTGTAGAAACTAATTTCTTCTTTAATTTTCTCTGGGACTCACTGGTTGTTCAGAAGAGTGTTATTGAATTTCCATGTGTTTGTGGAGTTCTTGCCATTTCTTATTCTATTGATCTCCAGTTTAATTGCACTAGGGTGTGATAATACACAGTGGAAAATTCAGTTCCTTTGCATTTACTTAAACATGTTCTATGAGCTAGTATATGGTCTATTTTGGAGAATGACCCATATGCAGCTGAAAAGAATGTATATTCTGATTTTGTGGGGTGGAACACTCTGTAGACATCTGTTAAGTCCATTTGTTCAAAAACTTGGTTCAGTTCTATCATTTTGTTGTTGATTTTTAATCTAGATGACCTGTGTATTTGTGACAGTGGGGTGTTGAATTCCTTCAATACAATTGCATTAGTGCTTTTTGGGTTTTTCATGTCCATTAATATTTGTTTTGTATAGTTGGGGGCATTAGTATTTGGTGCACATATATGTATGATTGTCATCTCTACCTCTTGGATTGTTCCCTTTACAAGGATATAGTGACCTTCTTTGTCTCTCTTAATGAGTTCTGGTTTGAAATCTACTTTGTGTGCAAATAAGATGTCTACACGGGAAGATGTCAGTGGGAAGGATGGTGGCCGGGAAGCCCCTTCCTCTGGACCAGGAGCAGCAGGACAGAAGTTGGCCCAAAAGCCCTTTCCTCTGGGCTGAGAGCAGCGGGAGGGATGGTGACCGGGAAGCCCCTTCCTCTGGACCAGGAGCAGTGGGAGGGTGACTCAGAAGCCCCTACCTCTGGTCCGGGAGCAGCAGGACTCAGTACCTTGGTCTGGTGGTCTGGTGTCCTCTGCATTTGAATTTTGAGCCTGACTCATTCCACTTAATACAATGGTCACCAGTTCCATCTATTTTCCCAGCAGCCACAGTGCTCAAGACTGTGCCTCGCTCTCTCGGGGATTCTTAGGATTCTTAGGTCTTCCCAGCCTGCCTGGATAGACCATGGATGGAAAACTTAGGGTCATTATTTGTCCCTCTTGACATTTCATCTCACTACAGCCTGGCATTTTTGAAGTAACAGTAATGAGCGTGCAAACTGCTACTTGGTGATAAAATATGAAACATACTAAACATATACAGAGTAAGAAGTGATAGGCCTGCACTACCAGTGTTGTAAATAGATGGAGTGGAAATGGTTCTGGCCTCTTCTAATTCAATTCCTTTATTTTTCAATGTGTTGAGAAGTATCTGTGGTCATGTTTAGAGAATCACTCAAACCCATTCCTTTTCATGCTGAGTGAGGATGGACTTCTCCCTCCAGTAGACTGCTTTTTGGAATGTGCTCACTGAATTCTATTTTGCAGCATCCTCAGTACATAGGGAGTCTTATATACAACAGCATAGCACACTATTCTCTATTTCTCCTTTCATTTTCTATTTTTCTCCTTCATTAGTACCTAGCTTACTCCAAAACTCCAAAAATCTGATACCAGCAGCTAATGGAGTGGCTGTTTATAGTCTTGACTTCATTTAGATCAGTTAAAAATATTTGCTGAACATCAGGGTAGAAAACACAAATTTGCTAAGAATTTGGCATAGGACAGGGACCGGATTATAGGTCCTGAAAATGAAAAATGAGATTCAAATAATATACTAAGTACTAAGTGGTTAGCAATGTGCTAAATAATTTTGTAGTTATTTGATACAGTTCAAAATCTAGTATCTTGAGATTTAATGAGGAATTCACCAAGAATGAACATCCTTTGATATATGAGTCTGGTCATCTAATATGTGGTAAGGTGCAATAGTATTCATTTTTCATGCAATGAAGATCATGTGGTAAAATTATTCCACATAATACTACCAACTAAAATGACTGACTCTATGTTAGCTCATATATCTAGGATTTATTGCCACCACTAGAGATTACTGTGCATTTTTTGTTAGCAGCACTTTAGCTGTTTGTCATTGCTGCCCTCTGTGTCACAACATGACATCGTTGAATGAAAGAGTTTGTAAATGTACAAGTGACCGTTGGGTTTTTTATTACTCTTCTCTATAGACTATCATCTATGACAAAGAGATAGGGTAAAATTATTTGAGGAGAAACAGAATCATCAAGAGAAGGTCTGTTGGGGTTCTTGGAAGAAGAATTCAAAAATATTAGCTAAGTGTTTGCTGTGTGTTCACCACTATAGAAGATATAAGGAGGAAGATGCACTCTATGACAGAATGGATCCATGGTCCTATTTGCAGATTCCTGGCAGGTCCTGCTCTCCTGAGCTTGCATCTCTGAAGTAAGGCTTCTAGAAGATTGAATGGGGCATGGTAACAATGTCACAGAATTTGTCCTCCTGGTCCTCACTCAGGATCTGAGTGCACAAACAGCACTATTTGTCATGGTTTTACTCATCTACACTGTGACAATACTGGGCAACCTCCTCATCCTGGTGACTGTCCTTGCCAGCCCTCCTTGGGCTCCCCAATATACTACTTCTTTGCCTGTGTGTCACTCATAGATGCTGTTTATTCCACTGTGTTCTCACCCAAGTTGCTGATAGACCTGCTTAGCAATAGAAAGACCATTTTCTTCCCAGCCTGCCTGGAGCAGCTCTTTATAGGGCCCTCATTTGGTGGTGCTGAGGTCTTCCTTCTGGTGGCGATGGCCTATGACTGCTATGTGGCCATCTGTAAGCCTCTGCACTATTTGACCATCATGAACCTATGGGTTTTCAGGTTTATATCCTCCTGCTGGTGGTAGCCTGGGCTGGAGGTTTTGTGCACAATCTGATTCAACTTGTGTTTGTGTCTAGTCTCCTGCTCTGTGGCCCCAGTATCATGGATAATTTCATCTGTGACATGTACCCATTACTGGAGCTTGCGTGCACTGACACCTACCTAATTGGCCTCTCTGTGGTGGCCAATGGTGGAGCCATCTGTATGGTGATCTTCATCCTGCTACTTATCTCCTATGGAATCATCCTAAACTCCCTTAAAACTCAGAAGGGAGGCCCAAGGCCCTTTCTACCTGCAGCCTCCACATCATAATTGTCCTACTTTTTGTTCCCTGTATTTTCATGTATGTTAGACCAGTCTCTAACTTTCCTTTTGATGAATTCATAAGTGTATTTTTTGCAATTATTGCTCCCATGCTAAATCCTGTAATATACACCTGAGAAATTCAGAGATAAAGATGCTATGAACAATCTTTGGTTTAGAAAGTTAAGTACTGATAGAATATGAATGTGTGTTTCAAACTGAACATGTTTGATAATTCTACAAACAGAACATAAACTCTAACAAAGATGATGTCATCCACATGATAGAGTATCTGTGGATGTTTCTGTTTTTTGTCTAAAGCTATCAAAGTGTTTAACAAATTTCTTTTGAAACAGGATCAATCTTATAAAGAATAAGAGAGGATAAAGATATTTTTCATACTGTTATTAAAATAAAACTGAAACTTTATTGTTATTGAAATGAGATTTAAAGTTTTAAAAATAATGATAATAATCTACTTTATGGCTTAACAAAACTTTTTAAATCATGTCCTGAATCCTGTAACCCCTAAAGAAGCCACCTTTGAAATATAAACATCATCCAAATTAATGAGAAAGAAATTTAGCTAGTATTAAATTTCTGTAACCAAAAGAATGATTTTTTTATTTTTCACATTCATTATTTTGTTAGGTCAGAAACTTTTTTTTGGTGCCAGGAATTGAACTCAAGACTTTGTGCTTGTGAGGCAGGTGCCAGAACCACTGAGCTAAATCCCCAGCCCATGGTCAGAAACTTTATGTGGCTGAATTATGGGTTTTGTCTTAAGATTATTCCATTTTTTAATCATAGGCTATGCCCTTTCACTTCATGATAGATGGCAGATGATACTGCTTAAAGATATTTGCAGTGAACAATTTTGTTACACCAGATGTTGTTGATAAGGAAAATAGATCTATATCTCTATCTTTCTAACTCTCATCTATCTATCTATCTATCTATCTATCTATCTATGGATAGAGAGAGATCACAATTTCCTCTGACTTGAAAAATCAAAAACTGGGGAGAAGGTAGAATTGTTTTCATTGCAACAGGAACATTATATATGCTTATAAGAGTTTTCTTTTCCAGCTGGAATTCTTACAGGCCAAGTAAGGAATTTATACATTCACTTTTACAGGTGGTTGTGTTTTCTCTACTGGTGTTATATGTTACACTCCTACCAATAGTGTAAACAGTTCTATTGCTCTACATTCATTGGTGAAATGCCTGATACTGTGAAATGCTTAATATTTTTGTGAATGTAGTGTGTACAAGACTTCCTGTTGGGAGCAATGCTGCATAATTTTAGGGAAAAATCTTTTGGTTAGCCTAGTTCCCCTGGCTACAGCCCAGCTATGGAATTCTGAGACATAATTCCATTTTGGCCTCTGGTCACAACTGAGACCTCAATGATCTGCAGATGCTGTGATTCTCCAGGAGAAGAAACATCCTGGGAGCTGAAAATATCCTGGGAGGAACAAACATCTACTCAATTCCTCGTTGTTCTTGGATTGTTACATCTATTTTACGCGGATGTGCTGAACTCTCAGTCCTGAGTCATTTGTTACATTTGTTTCTCCCGACAGACTGAGTACTGAATAAAAGGTGTGGTAAAGTGGGGGCTTTTGTCTTTGCTGCCCAGAGCAGCACTGATCAGATCTAAAGCTCAGCTTCTCCTCAGTCTCATTTTTTTACTTTTCCCGTAATTTGCCGTGTACTTCCATGGCTCGCAGGAGACTAGGACTTACTGCAGAGGTTCTGGTAACGTCCCTTTTCCTTGTTCCTTACAACTTCCCAGTCATTATGATTTTAATTCGCATTTCATTGCCCCCGAAGCTGACCGTATTTTCATAAGTTTATTGAAATTCACTTTTCCCCCAATCTTTAAGAAATTTTTATTTATGTTTGTGCTAGGGCTTGCCTGGTTTTTCTATTATAATTATTAAATTATTGGAGTTATGCCTCTAGTATTATTCATTATTTGTATGTCACGAAGTCTTCTCTGATTTTTTAACTCTATATTGTTTCATTTGATGAGTAAGAATTTTTATGATTTAATATACATAAATATATATATACATTGTAGAATTAGCTAAATTGAGCTAAATAACATTTATTATCCAGATAACATTTTCTTTTTTGATGAAATCACTCATAATCCACACTCAGAAATTTTGAAAAGAATATTATTTGTTATTGACTATAGCCACCATGTTGTGTTGTGCCCAGATTGCGAAGTCCCCAAAGACCACCAAGGAGCCGATTCTGATGCAAACACATGAGGGTCATTTATTCAAGCTCGAGCAGGGACTCACAACCATCACCGGTGCAGCGGATCAGGATTGAGAGCCCCGAATTTCACATCAGCAGGGTTTTTATTGTGGCTACAGCAAGGTTTGGGGATTTTCCATTTAGCAGTTACATGATTGGTTGATATTTAGCAAGTATGGGGTGTACGGGGGGGGGTTGAGGGGCGGCTACATATAGATTTTATTAAAAAAGGAACAATCAGCTCATTGACAGAATGTTCATGGTCAGCACATAGATAACGGGCCCAGGAGTGTCTGTTTTCTGGGCAAACAGAGGATTGATTTAGGAGCTGTGTCCTTTTTTCATTTGTTGCCCCAGAGCACGGACATTTTATCATTACTTTATGGGCACAAAGGAGACTAGGGGAATAGTTGACTTCAGTGAAGTGGAATTTATGTCTAGGCCACTTTACTGCCTTATTCTCAGATGGAGTCAAATTTTAAAATGGAATTATTTAGGTCTCACAGTTGTACACTAGAACACTTGATCTTATTCTTCTTAAATGAAATTTTATATCCTTTGACCATTTCCACACCTCCTCACTGGTTTCCTAATTTATGGAAACCAATATCTTACCGTCTACTTTTGAGTCCAACTTTTTTTCTAATTCACATGTAAAATGGGAAATTGCAGTGTTTGCCTAACTGGGCCTGATTTGTTTCATTTAGCACACTGTCCTGATGGCTCATCAGTATTGCTGTAAATGACAGAATTTCCTTTTCTTCGATGGCTGAATAGGATCCCTCTGTCTGGTGCAGAGTCCAGCTGTGCTAGGAGGTGCAATGGGCTGCTAAGAGACCAAAGAAGCTATTTAGAGACAGATTTGAGAAAGGTAAGATACATCAGGACTAACTGGCACTCACAGGTGGGGAGTGGCTATAGGAAAAGAATATGAATCCAATACTGTTTCCTCACAGAATCCCACAGAAAGGGAATACAGATCAAGTCCCCCACCTGGCCAAAATCCCATAGTGAAGGATACAGTTAACCCCCTTACCTGGTCAGATTCTGCAGGAGAAGAGCACTACTGCCCCTGGCCAAAACCCACAGCAGGGGTGTACTAGGGCGGCACTGCCTTGCAAAACTCCACAGGAGAGACATAAAATCAACAGTGTCACCGGGTTAAAATCCATGAGAGAGAGACACAAACCAGTCAGCAGTGTCGCCTGGTTACTGCAGAGGTGGGCTTTATAGATTACTCTACATCACAGTGACACCATTAGCTGTATTCCACTGTTTGACCAGCATCCCAAGAAAAGGCTGACTTAGTATGTGCGGCAGCTCCTATGAACAAGCTCTAGTGTTCTTCAGATCATGCTTCTGTCTACATTCTGGTCCTGGACTCTATAGAATTCACCTTTGATTTGCAGGGAGCCTTGGGACTAGAAAAGCATTGTTTCAGGAATATGGTTTTAAATGCCTTAGTAGGGCTGGGGATGTAGCTCAGTGGTTCCAGAGCCTGCCTCGCAAGCACAAAGTCCTGAGTTCGATCTCCACTACCAAAAAAAAAAAAATTAAATGCCTAGTATTTTCTTAGGGATGATGCACTCCACTCCATATGTGCCTAAACATGCTTCCAATGTTATCCAGGCAGTTTTCTCTGATGGCCCTTGGTCGGCAGGCCAGAGTGCACATCACAACCAAATCCGACAACAACACAAAGTTTAACAGGAGATTGTGACAATCCCCACTAACACAACAGCAGACTGACAAGTTTTTTCAGGCTGTAAGAAGAGATTGTAACCAAGTGGAAACCAGAACAACACTAAGTTTATCTATGGCTGCAATATGGTTTTACAACTTAAGAAGGGCTAAAGAATTTATAAGAGTTACCAAAAAAAATGTATGCATGTATGTATGCATGATCAGCCTTTTTATAGTCTTACCCTTTATATTTGAGTAATTTCTTCATTAAGCAAGGTCATGGCTTTTGTATGTAATTTAGGGTGGCAGCAGTTGGTGTATCCTTGATTCTTGATCTTAAACTCCATGTCAATGCTTGTTTCTTGGGGAGAAAGTATAGCAAGTGGGTAAAACCACTAAGTATCTTGGGTTACATTATGTTCAGCACTTATCAGATCCCAATTAGTAGGAGTTGTAGACAAAGTAGGGTATGTGTGACTAGGTATGTGAGGTCTCACCCAAGTGCACGAGCCAGACTAATTATAAGGTAAGTGTGGTTGCCCATTAGTGCTGCTTATTCATCACAATCCCCTCACATGCTGATCAGCATTGCTACCCCACACAGACAGTGTCCTTAAATAAGACGGCAAAGTTACATTGACTTGTAGGAGTCCCTCTCATGTTTGCAGAGGGTAAAGAGGTGTTACTGCTATTGTTTCTTTTGATAACAAAACTCCCCCTGGCTTATTTCCATCTGGGGGGCACTAAGCCACTCCAGGCCACCAAGCACAGAATACTCTAGCAGAGGCTTAGTTATATTCACTGGTTCTCATTCTAGGTGGAAGACATGGTACAGTACTTCATATTATCAAAACAGGGTAAGTCTAAGTTCAAGTACACAGAGTAACCATCCATCTTTGCCTAAGAGCAGTGAGTGTTGTTCCAGCTGAATGTTAATTTCTATTGCAGCCAGTTGTATTGTCACTAAAGAATAGTAGAGGACAAAACTCACTGTATACTCAATAATCCTCTTAGTTATTATTTTTAGACTACCCACATGTACTCAGGTTAGTGTCATTCTTGGTGCATACAATTATTTTCAGTGTGAACATCTCAAGATCTTGATTTTCAATGGCAGGTCTGGTACATCAGAATCAAGCTGACTCAAGACAGATTTATGATTTTTGCAGAGTCCTTAGCAACAGTTGCATTGAGGTATTCATGTGTGAGATCCCTTCATTCATAAATTCTTGACTTTTAATTTTGGGGCTGACAGAAGTGCTTCCATTTGATTTTGACAGCTGTCATGCATTTTTTATATCTTGTCTTGTGTTTCTGAGGTTCTTTCCAAAGGCATCACTGACCAATCATTCTGTAGGTAGATTTTTTATTTTTATCTTGTTGCCAGAATTCTGCTTCTTGGCACTAACTGGTCCCACGTTGAAGGGGAAGTGATTGATGGTAGAGTTGGTGTCATAACCTTCTTATCCACATTTGAGCAGCAAAGATATTTAGAAGAAGCTGCTAGGCTAAGTTTTCCTCAAATTCAGCATTCTATTTAATTTTATGTATTTTGTAGTTGAAAGTCAACTTCTCAAAAAATTGCATTGTGTCTCTTTGTCATCAGTTGTATTTTGCAGAATTTCAAGGGATGACAGTTTCAAAATTTTAAAAGGAAAATATAAAATCAAACCACCCAGAACAAACAAATTCAGTTTATGTAACAGTTTTGAGCTAAGGAAAAATTTCTTGTTACACCAATTGTTACCAAAGATAAAAATTTCTTGTTATACCATTTGTTACCAAAGATAAAAATTTGTTGTTATACCAATTGTTACCAAAAGAAAGAACCAATTTTTCTGTTAACAATTCTTCCCATGAATCTGATTACAAACACTTCAGAGAAGGGCCGGAGATTTAGCTCAGTGGTGCCACTGGCTGCCTCACAAGCTCAAGGTCCTGTGTTTGAATCCCAGTACCAAAAAGCAAAACAAAACAAACACTTCACAGAAAAATCACAACTGTGGTGATAAAAGATTTAGAACAGCAATGATTAAAATTTTTGTGAGTTGAACAACTGATAGGGTAATCTAGTTATTTATTTTATATAGCATTTTATAATAATAATAATTACTGATAACATTGTTTCAGGACCAATGGGCTGTCCTTATTGGGCTCTCTTTATAGATATAGTCCTTTATGACTGATAAATACCCAGTTTCTTTTTATTATCAGCGTGGCATTGTCTTAATAAGTTTACATAAGTTGATATAAATGACAAACAGTTTCTTTGGAAAAATCAATTCATAATTTTTTGATAAAATCTTCTCTGCTTTTAAATTCTATTGGAAGCATTTATGAATTTCATTGCAACAGTTTCTCTTCTTTTTCTTTTGCTATAGCTTTGCATGGAGTTACATAAATTTTTGGCTTCTGTTTACTTTGAAATCCTTAAGCATGTTTTCTATATGGATAGATTGAGAGTTGAGCATTTGGGTATCTTATATAACTTTTAGTTCATAACCATTTTTTTATTTTTTTTTTTTGTACAGATAAAATTTTTTAAATGGAGAATTGAAAATCAGAGTATATTTATATTTTGCCATTCTGTTTCCTCATAACCTGAATTTGACTGTTAATGCCCTTGATATTTGGCATGCATTAATTCTACCTGATTTTTTTATACTTCTGCCACATCGTATGGTGTTTGGAGACTGTGTTGAAGGATTAGGTTTAAGGTGCTCCTATTGCTATATAAAAGACATCTGAATATTTCTGGATTTCATTTGTATTATTTTTCTGTATATTGCTTTATAATAATATTTGAAAAGTTAAAGGTCCTAATTATTTGTTTCTGCATTTCTTTTCAAGAAAAGTTATTTTGTTCTGAATTGGACTTATTATTTGGACATTAGCTCTTCTGAGTTGGACTGAAACTTTCACTAAGTTTGTGAGACCTAACTAACTCCATTTTAAAGTTTGACTCCATCTTAAAATAAGACAGTGAAGTGGCCTTGACATAAATTCCACTTCACTGAAGTCAACTATTCCCCTAGTCTCCTTTGTGCCCATAAAATAATGATAAAATGTCCTTGCTGTAGGACAACAGATAAAAAAAGAGACACAGCTCCTAACTCAATCCTCTGTCTGCCCAGAAAACAGATGCTCCCGGGCCCATTATCTATAGAACATTCTGTTAGTGTGCTGATTGTTCCTTTTTCCCATAAACTCTACATGTAGCCACCCCTCAACGCCCCCCCATGTACACCCCATGCTTGCTAATATCAACCAATCATGTAACTGCTAAATGGAACATCCCCAAACCTTGCGGTAGCCACAATAAAAACCCTGCTGGTTTGGAATTCGGGGCTCTCAATCCTGATCCGCTGTGTCGGTGACGGTTGAGTGCCCCTGCTCAAGCTTGAATAAACGACCCTCATGTGTTTACATCGGAATCGGCTCCCTGGTGGTCTTTGGGGACTTCGCGATCTAGGCACAACAAGTTGATTTGCAATGACCTACCATTCTCTAAATGTATTTGTCCTACAAAAACCTTTAAGCTTCTCTTTCATGCACGTGCTTTCTTGGATTTAGGAGTTTCAAATACATGTGATTAACTGGAAACAAACTATTCTTATTTGTGCAGTCTTTTGCCTTTGTTTTTAGTATGTGACTTCCCTTGGTCAGATTGCTGATCTTTTTTACTTAATTAGTGTGAAGTGTCCAGGGGAAGCGTCTGAAAAATTCAGACGACATTGGAAAGATCATGTAGAAGGGTGTGTTCTCTTGGGCACAATTCCTCAGTGAATTTAACTTGGAACATGCAGTCTTGAGAACAACATCTTGAACATCTCAGTGAAATGCTTTTTGTTTATTGCTGATTAAATACCCAGCCATATCTCCTCTTACTTGGGAGATTAATTTGCTTTGGGGATTAATATTTCTGCCTAGATAAAAGCCATTAATTACAATTCTAAATATGAACTGTGTTAATGCAGTAGTGAATCCTTTAGATATATCCAAAACAAAGTCCGTTTTGTAGATTATCCAGTACTGTCGATTACTCATTACAAATATGTTTATTCAGTTGATTTGGTCAGCAAGCATAACAGCAAAGCTTTACATTTGTTTGATTCTGGATACATATTCTCAATGATAGCTTTCAACTTTGATGATACAGGCCACATATCAACTATTTGAAGCCAATTCCGGGTAAATCCAATTTAATTTGTAAAATATTTTGACAGTAAGGGAAGATGGATATACAATACCTCTTGCAGACTAAGGGAGATGTACTTTTGTGTAACAAAGCATTTGTAGCTTCAGTGACTGAGTGGGCTGTCATCCTTCCTTTGCAGTCATGTCTGGACTAAGATGGTGGCTGTTCTAAATGATCTTTATCAAACTAAGTTATCACCTCGAAGAACCATAGAGAAATTGCTTGGATTTTGAACAAGGGACCAAAGAATATATCAAAAACCCAGGTAACATATTTACTAAAACTCTTCACTTCTAATAGGGCAAGTCGGAATTATTTGGAATAAATCATGTATCTTTCTTAAGAAGCAGATTTATAATTAGCCTAAAATGTTTTGTGACAGAACCAAGGATAAGACAGCTCATGCATTTTATGTACTTTGTAAGAAATTGCTAGAAGGTAGTGGAAGTAATTTTCCTCAAATTTTATATTGGACTTGTTTAACTACATACAAAAATAGAGAAAACACATGGTACAAAAATAATAATATCACATGATGCATATTATCCTAAAATTTTTATACTATATAGTACAATTTTTATGTAATTGAGACTTGGATAATTATTTTTATAAATTGTCACCTTACATATGCTGTGTTAAAATGCTCTGATTCTATATAGAGGTTTTATTTCTGCTTTTTAATTGTGGTAAGGTATATGTAATACATCATCTCACATTGAAATTCTGTACCCCTTAAATAATAACTCTCCATTCCTCCCCATTCCCAGCATCTGGTAACCTCCATTATACTTTGTCTATTAACATGACTGTTTTAGATACCACATAAAAGTGAGATCATAAAATATCTGTCCCTTTATCTCTGGCTTATTTAATAAATTAGGATGTCTCCAAGGTTTAGTCATGCTGTACTATATATCAGAATTTCATTTCTTTGTAAGGCTGAACAATATCCCATTGTATGAATATTCCACAATATGTTTATCCATTCAGTAGTTGGTGGATATTGGTTTATTTCCACATTGGCACTATTGTAAAAAATACAGGAATGATAGCAATGTAAATTTTGGAAATTACAAGCAAATCAAAACTGTCAAAGACCATCAAAGATCCACCCTCTCCAATTCTGCTTTTCTGTATTATTCTCAAAATCCCATTCTGCTGTCATTTTAGATGTCTTCCATGTGGTGTTCTAGACTTCATCCTCCGAGGACCAATGTGTTTCTTAGTTTTAGCCTAGTTCTCTGGAGAGGCTACTCATGAGGTGAAGCTGTTCTGTTTTCCAGTCAAGCAAGTTCTGGTTCCTTCATACTTTGCAGTTCTTTCCTTGGCATGTCCAGCAGGTTTCACAGGCAGCCATTTTCTTTGACAGTGAGGAAACTGACTACCAAATATCTGTACTATATTTAACATTTATCTTGTTTTAAAGAAAACTGATGAGCTGATTTGCTTTTTATTCAAATCTCAAATTTTTGCTGCATCGTTTCTATGTTTATTGCTCATCTTTCAAAGAAGGTATTGTTTCCATAGAAAACAGCTTTTTATATAAAAGTTAAACAGAAACATGCATAGGCATAGGCTGCTATCATGTTTCAAAATTTCTGAATTAAAACTCAAAATTTCAAAGCTGTAATTTCCAGTTTTGTAGATTGAAAATATTTCTCAGTATTCTATATCTTACATACTACATTCTCAGTTGAGATGCTTGGGTGTAGTTTTGCTTCCTTAAAAGTACAAAAGTTAGAATAATCTCTTTACTTGTAGACAAGTGATGGTCAAGAAATGTGAGCATGACATGGAACAGATTTAAAATAATCTTTACAATATGAAGTTACACACATTACAGTTGAAGTTGACCCTGGATCACATCTGAAAGGTCCAATACATGATATATTTGACTCAAATGAGAATGAATGTCTCATATTCAGCATGAACTGAGGTAGCTAAAAGCTAATAGTATGAACAAAATTATTCATAGATGCTTTAGAACAAACTGAGTCATTCTGATTAATATAAAAATGATCTACTAGAAAAACTGTTATTGTGTCATTTTGAATAAAGTTTTCACTGATAAGAATACAGAAAAACACATCTGAAGAGGCCATAACACTTTTTTTTATAAGAAGAAGCAAGATACATCATGTACTGGTAAAAATTCGATATGATGAATGTTATCATTATGTATATTAAAATGTACCAATAAATGTTTCGCTAAAAGAAGAAATAAAGAAATAAAGGTAGGACATGATTTTCTTATCACAACTGAGCTAAATATCAACTGATATTTGTGAACTGTTCATATAGAGTTATTTGTATCATGATTCTACCTAAAAAATCTTTTTTTTTTTTTTTTGACATTTTGAATTGATTCCTGGGTACACACATTTGGAAAGTGGAGAAGATGTCTGTGTTGTGTCTATCCTTATGTTATTTATTTGTTTTCCCTTCAAAACCTAGGTTGAAATTAATGTTGATTCAGTTTATATGCTTTTATTGGATTTTTATGACTAGGAATAATTTAATATATTTACCATTGCTCAGTTGCTCTAATGAGCTTTGAAATTCTGCTTAATAAGTAAAGTTTAATAAGTATTTAATAAGCATTCACAATGTGCCTATTAATTACTATGAATGAGCCATTCCTAGTTTCTAGAAGCTCATAAAAAGATATCAGATATGTAAATATGCAAATATAGGCCAATAATTTCATAGATGTGATAAAAAATATGGTGAATATTTAATTTAAAAAATAAAAATTATTGCATTACAAAAACATTGTGATTAACTTCAAAATCTTTCCACTCTTTTGGAACACATCCCATTGTTCTTGTCACTTTCTGAGGTAGTTCTGGAAGTCCTCTTTAGTGAATCATTTCCTGCTACCTTGATATCCTAAATAAAATGTTTAGAGCAATTTCTGCCAAATAAAAACTTACTGGTGTATCTTTCTTCTTCTTCATCAGACCTGGCATTGTGCATTTCTGGCTTTTCCTCAAAGTCAAAATAAGTAGGAACGGTAAACGGGCGGTTTGAAGTGATTCAGGACATTGATGCAGCCACGAGAGCCAACTAACAGCTCACAAAGAGGCCTCCAGAAGGGCTTCCTTAGGTGTCAAGAGATAAGGAAAAGTGTGTGGAAGTGAGGGGAGTATTTTCAGCAGGATTAATGACAATGTGTCTTAGGATAATAATAGTTTTATACTTAGGCATTCACTGTATTTTGATCACACAGTATACCTGCATGTAATATTTATTATTTTGCATAAATATATGAGTGAAGTCATTACCTATGAATTGTTTTCATGATGGACCTCAGAGGATCAAAGGCCTTAAAGAAAAAAAAAGGAAATAGAATGCAAAAAAAAAAAAATGCAGTCTTCATGAAAGATAGTCTGGAAAAAGCACCTTGGTTGATATTTGTTAGTCGGTAGGCTTCCCCCTCTACATTTTTCTGGCTGATTTGTTGTTAATACAAACTGTCTATTCTACCACTGTTGTTCGTGAGATGATTATAAACTTTATGAGAAAAAGGTCATTTCCTTCCAGGTCTGTAGGATTTATTTTTTTTCACGAGACTTGTGTATGTCGGTTGGTTACAATTCTGAAGTCCTATCGTGCAAATTGAAGAAAGAAATCTGTGAAAATGAGCAGGGCAGTAGTGGAAGGAGATTCCAGTCACTCATTTTCTAGTGAGCTCCTCGGTGTGATGCCATGTGGAGGAAACACTGTTGAAGAGACCATCCTATTTTTGTCACAAACCTTGGCATCACCTTGAATTCACTATTATCTCCTGTGTTTTCAGGCTCTGAGCCAAACTCAACACCTTCAGAAGAACCCATGGAAAATAAGAACAATGTAACTGAGTTTATCCTCCTGGGTCTAACCCAGAATCCTGAGGGGCAAAAAATTCTCTTTGTCACATTCTTACTCATCTACATTGTGACAATAATGGGCAACCTGCTCATCATGGTGACAATCACAGCCAGCCACTTACTGGGTTCCCCTATGTACTTTTTCCTGGCTTACCTCTCATTTATAGACACAGTCTATTCTACTACCATCGCTCCTAAAATGATCTTTGACTTACTCTATGAGAGAAAGACCATTTCTTTCCAGGCTTGTATGACTCAAGTTTTTATCGACCACTTATTTGCTGGTGCCGAAGTCATTCTTTTGGTGGTGATGGCCTATGACCGATATGTGGCCATCTGTAAGCCTCTTCATTATCTGACCATCATGAATTGGCGGGTGTGTGTCCTCATGCTGTTGGTGGCCTGGGCTGGAGGCTTTCTTCACTCCTTAGTTCAATTTCTCTTTATTTACCAGCTCCCTTTCTGTGGCCCCAATGTCATCGACAACTTTGTGTGTGACATGTACCCCTTGCTGAAACTTGCCTGCGCTGACACCTACCTGCTTGGGCTGTCCATGATCGCCAACGGAGGCGCCATTTGCTCTGTCACCTTCTTGATCCTTCTAGTTTCTTATGGGGTCATTTTACACTCCCTCAAGGGCCGTGGTTTGGAAGGGAAATGCAAAGCCTTCTACACCTGTGCCTCCCACATCACAGTGGTCATTTTATTCTTCATACCCTGCATCTTCTTGTATGCAAGGCCCAGTTCTACATTTCCTATTGATAAATCCATGACTGTGGTTTTAACTTTCATTACTCCCATGCTGAACCCTCTCATCTATACCTTGAGAAATGCGGAAATGAAAAATGCTATGAGGAAACTTTGGAATACCAAAGTGACTTTTGCTGGGAGAGGCTCAAATCCCTCGAGCAGAACCTGACATTCATTCTTTCACAGAAACAAGGGGTACTTTCACCATCAGTTTTATCAGTGATTACATTTTATATTCTTTTTTGGTTGTTTAGCCTATACTGAAACAGCCATAAAAATCAATCTTTGCTAAGTAAAATACAGTATACCCTTAAGAGACCAAGAGAACTGCATGTTTAATTTTATACACACACACACACATATATATATACATATATATATATATATGTATATATATACGTATATATATGTGCTTTTTTTGAGACAGGGTGTCACTGTGTAGTCCAAGCTAGCTTAGAACTCACTATGTAGCCTATACTGGCCTCAAACTCACTTCAATCCTCATGTTTCAGCCTCCTGAGTGCTGGGATTACAGGCATGCCCCACCATGCCCTGCTATAATCATACTATTTTAAGATTCTTTGGTGGGCAGCAATTTTTGTTTTTATTTCAAGTTCTTTTTTCTTCTTTTTAAAAACTTGCATTTATTTTTAACTAATAAATAATAGCTATACATTTATAGAGTACAATAGGGTGTTTTGATCTATATATACATTATAGTAATTCTCAAGGAAGCTAATTAACACTCATCTCCTTACCAGCTTATCACTGTTCATGATAATGGTGAAGATCTATTCCTGTTTGTGGGTCATGGTACCTCCTTACTCGTGCAAGTGTGGCTCAGTAGAACTTGTCCTTTTTCCTCTAAGAGACTGGGAGTTTAAAATTAATAATCCAGATCATTAAAACTCTTAATCTAACAGAAATAACATATTTCCTGGTTAAATTGATTTAAATAAAGTTCCATAGCACATGTCTGTAGCTGAGGGTAAGCTCATGAAAAATGAAGTTTGTTTACTTTATAATGTGGCAGAGTTAAAGTGTAGAGTTGATGTCCGGGAAGTATGTCCTTGATTTTGTATATTCTAACCAACTTGTATTTTTTATTTACTTTTTTTCAGTTTTTAGTTTTTAATGAACTTGTAAGCAAAAAAGCTCCCATTTCAAAATAAAAACAAAATCCCAGATCGTATAGATGTTTACAGTGATTACATATCTAAGCAACATACATGTTCAGTTGTAAGATGTTAACTAAATTAGTGACAAATATGCTTTTTTTTTAATACCAAGAACATTACAGAGTTAATGCAGAGTCCTAAGGATAATCTATTAGTCACTAAATTTTTAAGTCTTCACTTTAGATGCTGTTATTTCTAGCACAGGTAAGCAGACAGTCATTCATATGCTCAAACACTGGAATCTTTGGTTGCTGCCATATCAGCTGGCTTGCAAACAAGAAGCCAACCATTTAAAGGATGTTTTAAGTGAACAACTTGCAAACCCCGATGGAAAACCCTAAGAATGCACAATTGTGAGCGTTTACAACCATCACAACTGTAGCTGAAGACTGTTCATGCCATTCTTCTGAAATGAGATCTCAAAGCAGGATATTTCAAAATAAAAGGTGTCAACAAAAAATTGGCATATGCACAATTTCTCCACCAATTTGTGTGTGTCAACCATTTAGTTAACTTTTCCACTTGAAGAAATGCAATAAAAACCGGACACCATGTTTCACTATCTCAGTTAATATTCACAGTTACAGCGGCTACAACTCCACACAAAGCATCAGCAATGCTGCCTGGAGCCAGTTTATACTGAAATTAAGTTCTTTACACCAAGTTAATGGTTGTCCACAACCACTGGCTAGTGTACATATGGACTAAAATTTCTAGATTTGGGGAGAAACAAATGCTGCTCCGACCTTCTGCTCTGCTTCTTCTGTTCTTCAGTTCATGCTTAGAACCCTTTCATGTTACTCTTGGTTTTGTCAGGATGCTTGCCTTTGGGGGTTTGGACCTTCTGACCCTGCCCACGGGAAGAGGCTGCCTGCTGTGCTGCTTTCAGCTTTAACATTGTCCAATCAAATGTGTAGTCATATTGGTGATTCAAGGTCCTGAAAAGGATGTGAAATAGCTGCCTCAGATACATATAATCTGGGGCTCCTCAAAGCACAGCCCAAGGCAGTAGTTTAAGTACATGGCAAATTCTGCAGGAAATCCCTTACATAAAACTTCAACAGGAGTGGACATCTTCTTTTCACTAATCTTCATGACATTGCATGAAGTTGTATTTTGTCTTCTATCCCATTTCATTCGTTTACAGGTCTATTTTTGTGCCAGTACCATGCTGTTTTTGTTACTATAGCTTCATAGTTTAACTTGAAGTTGGAAATCACGATGCTTTCTAGTTTTCTTTTTTTGCTCAGTATTGTTTTGGCTTTTATGGTTCTTTTCTGGTTCCATATAAATTTTAGAACTGTTTTTGATCCTAAGAATGTTGTGGTTATTTAAATAGGGATTGCGTTAAATCTATGGATCATTTTTGGTAAAATTGTCATTTTAATGATATTGATTCTACCTATCTAGGGAAAGGGATGTTTTGAACTACAGTTCTACAACTTACTACTTACATTATCCTGGATAAATGAAATAAACTTATCTCTCCCTTAGCTTTTCTGTGAATTTGAAATCATGCACTTATACCACACTTGTTTTGTAGTTATTATGAAAGTAGTCTACAATAATGCATAATTAACATGTATTTTCTTTTAATACTGAATTTAAAGCAGATTAGAGATAGTGTTTCAGTGGGGATAGTAATGTGTTATTAACTGACACAGCAAAATAAGCAAGTTGATAATTCTAAATACCTATGAGAGGGAAGATGAGAAATTCTCAGACGATCCTTGGAGGATGACGTCCTTTAAATTCCCAAGTGCTTTTTGAGTCATTCTTTTATGCCTCTGTAAGTCAGGATGAGAGATAGTCTTTAAAGCCTTTGTTGAAGGGCGAGGTTGAGGTTCACACTGTTTGGGTAAGTTTTATGTGTGAAGGGTGTTGGAGTTGAGTCAAGATGAAACCCGAGGCCAGACGGACTTGAATTATGCTTTCTGCTTCGCTCACTTCAAGTCCTAGAGTACATGGTTCAACTCTTGGTGTCTCAATTTTCCCATCTGAAACAGTCATTTGCATTTTGAAGTGGCCGGAAGGAAACTAGGGTGGAAGTCCCCAGAGTAGACAGTTAGACTACTGTATTCTCTGTGTCTCCAGCATAAATAAGCTACATGTCTTACAAGATGATGGAAAGAGGTGCACACGTAAGGGTCATTGGTGTGTGTGTATGTGTGTGTGTGTGTGTGTGATGGACAGAGGTCACTGAGCAGTCGAGTAGCAGACAGTGTAGTTACAGAGAATTCTGTCATGAACAACAATGCTTATAAGTAAATATGTTTATGTCAGAAAATTATATTTGACATATATTTTAGAAATGTAATAAACACTTTCTCTGTGCCTAATGTCAAAATTAACCACTAAGTCTCACGTGTGATGTATGTATGTATGTATGTATGTATGTATGTATGTATGTATAAAATGTGTGTGTTAAATAGCTTACAGCACCTTGGTAAAGAGGAAAAAATGATACTGGTTGGCTAAAAACCATGCAGATAAACGGTGGAGGAAAGTGGTATTCTTTTAAATAATTCATTACTTTTGCCTTGTAGAAAGAACATAGTGATTTTAATAATCATGGTCTCATGTCATCTCCCTGTAGAGTTCATAATGATGGCTTGCTCTCTTTTTTATGATGGCTTGCTCTTGTAAAAAATTTGATACAAATCATATCCACATTGAGACAAAGACTCATCATACCCTCATTTCACAGAAGGAATAAATAAGACTTAGGATAAGTAAACTGTTCAATGTTACTTAGTAGGCTGGCATCCTAGCTTTACATATAAATAGCAAAAGTAATAATTCTATAAAATGTAGTGAATCTCTGGAATTCTTGAATATTTTCTCTAAACAAGATCATGGCTTGGGAAATTGCTGTAAAAATGAAAGAGAGACTGGCTCACTGATGGACACAAATAGGTATGAAATACGCAGCCAATATATGGGTTGTTTTAATTTGCTTGATATGGGATGTAAACAGGAAAAAATTATTCCAAGGATTTTGATCGTATCATTTGAAGAAAGCATTGTCATACATTGAGACAATTTTATGTGTAGAAGCCACAGCTAGTACACCAGCATTTACATGAGGTTTACACTCCATACGAGGCACTTGGCTGGATTCACCTTCACAATACATTCCTTTCCCCACAACCACCCTGGTCTGGACTGCCTTCACCTTCTGCATAACGATGACGCCCTAACTCGGCTCCCTGCTTCTGCTCTTGGTCCTCTGCCCCTTTTCTTCAGGCAGTGGACCAAATGTTCTATCTGACAGTTAAGTCCGATTCTGCCCTTCTGCTGTGGAAACCCAGAAGCTGCCACTTACGGTGAAGTCACAGCCCTTAGGGTGGTCTACAAAGCCCTGAGAGGCCTGGCATCTGGCCGTCCCAGCTGGCCCCACCCTAGCTGCAGCCCCCTTAGACATTCCTGGCTCTACTCCTTCTGCAGGGATCCCCCTTGTTGGCATTTGGGTCTGAAGTCTTCCTCTAAATATTTTCTCGGTCCCCCTTCCTTACTCCATTCCTTCCTCTTTATTACTACGTCTCAATGGAGCCTTTTCTGACAGCCTCGTACAGAATGATCCCTCTCTTCAGACTCTGTTTTATGCTGCCTGCTTTATTTTTCTCATAGCATCTCATACAGTCTTCCATAGTATATAATTCCTTTTAAAAAATCGCTGTCCTCTGTCTCTTTCTCCTAGGACATGAAGGTAGGTTTTTTCCTTATTCCTTTTTTTTTTTACTCTCATTAAGTTCATTGGTACATTTTAGGTGTTCAGTACAGTTACATTCATTATTGGGATCTTGTACCTTTACATGACGTATCTTGATTCTTAT
This sequence comes from Heterocephalus glaber, assembly GCF_053883595.1. NCBI lineage: Eukaryota > Metazoa > Chordata > Mammalia > Rodentia > Bathyergidae > Heterocephalus > Heterocephalus glaber. Next base: position 23,546 of record NW_028258479.1, read on the forward strand.
TTTTTCTCCATTCCCCTGCCCTCCCTTCACCCTCTCTACTCTTCCTTATTTACAAAGAGTTTGTTTCCATTTTTTCCTTTTCTCATATTTTTTCTTTTCTCTTCTTTCCTTTCCCCTACCTATCCCACTTCCCCTACTCCTTTAGACTTTTTCTTCCTATTTTACATTATGAATTATACATTCTGAACCTCATTTACACTTCTAGTTTTTCCATATTCTTTACTGCTACATCTCTACTTTGTAGTATTCCAGGTATATGTAGAAGTAGATAACAAGAATTTGGACATGACCTGATGTGTGAATTATTAAACAGATGTTGAAACTATGTATCCCTTTTAAGTAGCCCCTATGTGTATGCACACATACACACGCACGCAAGCACACACACACATGTACATGCACCCACCCTATGGCCAAATTGACATAATTCATTCCAGACTTGTTATTATTTTGATTGATAAAAATGCTCACTTTAGGGCCAGGGATTTAGCTCAGTGGTGCTGCCACCTGCCTTGCAAGCGCAAGGTTCTAAGTTTGATCCCCAGTACAAAAAAAAAAAAAAGCTCACATTAGCTAATTCTGGATGAGTTTAGAATTGGGAGATTAATAAAAATGTTCTTTAATTTCACATTTTGTTTCCATCCTATTTCAAATAGAAATAAATCCCAAATACAGTAAAGTTGAATAGTTCATGCTGAAACAACACACATGGTAAGAATATATGTATCTTTGTGATTCTTTAAATTTCATCAGTAATTTTAACATAAAAAGACAAAATAATTTTCAAAAAATAGAGTGAAATCACAAGTCTCATACAAATATAAAATTGACACATGGCAAAGATTTTACATAGCTTACTAATTAGTGAAAAGAGATTAATGATTATAATTAGTCTAAAGGAGAACACAATGTATCACACTTGTGTTGTTCAGTGGGGGGGTTGTAATGGATTTACAAATAAATTCAAATGTTTTATATGCAATGCTCAGGAAAATCAATCTGCCAGAAAATATTTGTAGTTCTATGAGCAATGATTATTTACAGTATTAACATCTTCTACAACTTAAAAGATTTGTGAAACAGCTTTATTTCACTTCAAGACAATGAAAAGGATAGGCTTTATAGACTCCTAGATTTCTATAACCCTAAGACAGCATCCTAGAATATGTGTAGATTGAAGAAACATAGATCTACAAGTGATCTACAAATATGGTGACTGTTTAAATTTACAAAAAAAAAATCAAACACATTTAAAGACACATGTCCACTAATCCCTCTCAAAAAGCCCCCCTCCCTGGCTTAGAACATGTGCACCCCATTGTTCTAGACACTTTTAATGTGTTTCTGAAGTCTTATTTTGTGAACATTTAGCTGCACTGTCGGGGTACCTTGATATACTGAATTGATTCAAATTGCTTTCCTTCCATCCTCATTTTGACTTTGGAGTAGAGCCAAAAGTCTCACAGTGCCAGACTCAGTGACTAAGGTGAATGAGGACACACTGGAATGGTTTTATAAGCCTACTTTTCTATTGGGTAGCATGCAAGCAGCAGATATGGTATCACTGTATTTTTTATTAAATCTTATAAAGACACTCACAAAAAACTTCCAGAACTACTACCGAAAGTGGCAAGAATGATGGGATAAGTGTGTTTGAATCTAGGAGAAGTATTTTGAAGGGGATTAATGGCAAAGGGTCAGCTATTGTAGTATGTTTTAAAATTTTAACATTTACCATATATTTTGACCACTCCTGTAGTCATCTTTATGTTATACCCCAGTCCTTCACAAAAAAGACTTTTCAAGAAAATATTTTCACAGTACTAGGGGCCTTCTCACTGAGTTAAGTTCCCCGTTTCATATCTATAACCATATTTTATATATAACTTTTTAAAGATATGATCTGGCTAAGACACTAAACTGCCCAGGCTGAGCTTGATTTGCTATCCTCCTGCCTCAGCCTCCCAGAGCACCAAAGTTAGTCATGCACCACCATGCCTAGATGAAGAAAGACTTCTAACATTGCACTGTAGAGTCTTTCCTGGTAAGTAGTAAATTTATTTAGCAGCTATACTGCAAAAAATAGCGCAATTGACTGTTGAATAAAATACATATATGAAAAGGAAGTCATTTTCTCACTGACTTCTATTTGTTTACAAGGATAAATACAAATTTTCCACATCCTTGGAGTCTGGACAAGAAATATTAAAATCGAAATGAAAATTGGAAGAGAGTTTGATTAAGACTCTCTAGTGTGAGAAACTGAAAGTATAAATAAGGATGAAAATGATTAAAATGAACAATTGATAATTTAAAATAGGAAAAGGTCCAAAGGGGTAGGGGTGGTGGGAGAGGAAGGGGAAAGGAAAGAAGGGAAAGGAAAAATTATGAGAAAGAAAAAAAAAAGGAAACAAAGTCTATATAAATAGGGAAGGGTGGAGGGGGTGAAGGGAACACAGGGAATGGGGAAAAAATAAGAACCAAGATGCATCATGTACAGGTACAGACACCCAATGATAAATATAAATGTCTTGTATAACTAAAATGTACCAATTAATATATAAATGCAAACAAATATTGTTTATCAAGTAAACTTCTTAGAGTTAAAAGAAACTAATAAGGTCAGATAATGCACTGCAGGGTGAGTAACAGCAGGCAGCGTTGCTGCAAACCCGCCTGAGACTGTGGGGGGAGAAGGTGATTGCAGGACAGGCCCACGAGTCTTGTAAAGCTGCACCCCAAAGGGGGGCACCCCTTAGCTGAAGTCTTCGTAGAAGGCACTCTTCTGTCCAAACTGTAGGAGGCAGCCAGTCAAAGAAACCCCTGACAGACTTTCTCTTCCTCCCTCACCTCTACCTTCAGCTGCCACTGCACATGGGAAAGAGGGAAGGAGCTGGGAAACTGACTGTGGGGACAGCCAGCAGGGTGACAAGCATGAAGGGACATCTGTAGGATGGAAGGAATGGCTCCTTTGCACTTCAGTTTGGAGCTAGCTAGAAAAAAAAAACAACAGAGGAACTGGAGTCTTCCAACTTAAGTATTCATTTAATTAATGTTTACAAAATACCTTATGATCAGGCCATTCTGAACCAAATTCTTTTTAAAAAAAATTAGCATGTTTGTAGTACACAGTGTTTCCACTCCTTGTGGGGAGTTGGTATATGTACATAACACGTTTTCATTCCTTTTTTACGTCCCCTTTCCCTTCCCTCCCACAGGGTAGTTTCTTTGCAACTTATTTAAGAGTTTCTAAATAGAGGAAGGGGTGGAGTAGACTTTATACATCAACAGTGTGTGCAACTAGAACCAGGGGTTATGTTAGAAAGGATCATTCTAGCTTATCTTTGTGGCTGAGAAGGAATCCGGTTTGCCATCATGTAGATTCCCCATGTGGAGTTTTCCTTCAGGAAAGGCCTAGTGAAATTTGCTCAAGTGACAAGTGAAACCGGTCAACAGGGCTGTAAAGGGGTTTGAGCAGGCTTATAAGAAGTTGAGATACACGGGTGCAAAAGGTTGTTCGAATCCCCTTTTATAAAATAGAAAATGTGGGGTGGGGATTTAGCTCAGTGGTTCCTGTGCCTGCCTCTCAAGCGCAAGGTCCGGAGTTCGATCCCCAGTACCAAAAAAATAAAAAAATAAAAAAAATAAATGAAATAGAAAACATAGTATGTTTGTTCTCTTCTGGAATACAGTGAAAGAAAATAGCTTATAGGGCCGGGGACTGCCTCTCAAGCGCAAGGACCTGAGTTCGATCCCCGGTACCAAAAAAAGAAAATAGCTTACAGTACTAAATTCTTTGGGTTTACCTAATGACCCAAAATATTCTGGCTCATCACATTTGCTATGAAGGATTTTATTTTTCCAGGTTAACCAACCACCCCTGAACTCAGCATTGACATTGGAATAGAAGAAAACAGAATGAATGTGACTGAATTCATTCTAATGGGGCTGATGCAGAATTCTGAGATGCAGGAAATTCTGTTTTTCGTGTTACTCATCACCTACATTGTCACTGTTGCAGGAAACCTGCTCATTGTCACCACTATAATCTGCAGTCACACTTTGGACTCGCCAATGTATTTTTTCCTGGCTTTCTTATCTCTGATAGATGCATGCTATTCTTCTTCCATAATCCCTAAAATGCTAGTGGATTTGCATTCAGACACAAAAGCTGTCTCATTCAATGTTTGCATGATGCAGCTTTTTCTGGAACATTTCTTGGGAGGTTCAGAGACTGTCCTCCTCGTGGTCATGGCCTACGACCGTTACGTGGCCATCTGTAGACCTCTGCACTATGTGACCCTGATGAGCCACAGCAAGTGCCGCATCCTGGTGGGGGTGTGCTGGGCAGTGGGCTTTCTCCATTCCTTCGGGCAGATTCTAGTCACTTTCTGGCTCCCATTCTGTGGCCCCAACAGGATAGACCATTTCATGTGTGACATCTTCCCCCTGATACAACTGGCCTGCACCGACCATTTCCTTCCTGGGCTCTTGGTTGCTGTCAATGGTGGGGGGATGGCTGTGATCACCTTTGTCATGTTGGTGCTGTCCTATGTGCACCTCCTGCACTCTTTGAGGACTTACAGCTCCGCGAGGAGGAAAAAGGCCCTCTCCACCTGTGGCTCCCACATCACAGTCGTCGTCTTGTTCTTTGTGCCCTGTATTTTTATGTATCTGCGACCAGTAGCCACCTTTCATATGGATAAAGCAGTAACTGTATTCTATACTCTTGTCACTCCCCTGTTAAATCCTGTTATCTACACAGTAAGGAATGCAGAGGTAAAAAATGCCATTAGAATGTTATTGAACAGGAACACAATTTTAGATAGTAAATAATCTCATAGGAAAATTTTGTTTATTTGTTTCATGATCTTTCGCATCCTTGGGCCCTAAATTCCCAGATCCTTCAATGGACAAATGTTACTGAACCTAGATATCACTGACCCACGTGTATCTATTATGTTTTTCCTCTATGTGCATAAAAAAGTTCACTATTAAGGATAATAACAAAACTGTTATAACAATATGTTGTAATAAAATATTGCATCTTAAAGCCATTACTAAGCCATTATTGTTTGCTTGGTTATAAGGACTGTCATACTATGACGATTGACTTGATAATTTGGACAATGTTGTTATGCTGGACAAAGGGATAAATCATGTTACAGGCCAGACAGAAGGACATAGCATGAGATTTCTTCTCGCTACTAAAAGCAACATACAATTTATAATCTATAATTGTTTCTGGAATTTTCCATTCAGCATTTGTGGACCATGGTTAACCATGGAACTATGGGAAAATGAAAATTATCATACTTGATATCTTTTCTTCAAACTCTTATTTGACTCTTAAAACATTTCGGCAAGGTACATGTCATGGTCATTCCTGTGGCATAGATGAAGGAAAAATAAAGTTCAAAAATGTTAAATAACCAGCCCAGTGACAGAGACAGAGCCAGTGGCAGATTTGCATTCTAGAGGCAAACTTCACTCACCACATTTTTTACTTTACATTTTTTTAATTTTATTTTTTATTTTACGTTTTTATTTTACTTTCAAATGTTTCTTTTCTAGAAAATTAAAAAATTTTCTTTTCAGATGTCAGATTCACACAGCACGCCTTCATTTACAAGTAGTTGGTACTCAGAAATCTGCACTACCTCCTAGCACGTAAGCACTGGGTGTATTTTAGAACAGAGATGCTTCTAATGATCTCAGGACACATGCAATACATCTGACTTAAGATTACATTGAGCTTTTTGTTCCATTGAGTAAAAGTAGTACAGTGATTTTAAAACTTAATTTAAACCTATGTGAAATTTTATTTTTCCCACAAGGTCACAACCCCCTTACAACACTGAAATCTACTGTTCTTACTATACAGAAAAAACAGAGAAGTCAGAAAAGTTAAATGACTAAATCATAGGACATATACATACAACTTGAACAAAAGTACTATTCTTATTCCACATCCTTTGATGTTTTTATTATATAAAATTGTTTGGGCCTAATATTTGATTATGGTTTGCTTTATAAAGTATTTCTGGTTATATGTCATAAGAAATGTCAATTTACTAGATTAAAAATCTTTAATGAGAAATGCAATTTTTAAAAACACATATATGTGAAAATGTTCACAATTAAGGAAAGTATTAAAAATAAAATGAAAATAATATGAATCACAATAATAAATATTGATATTACTAGTATTCCTAGTTGTATGAATCTAGAATCCTCTTTAAAAATTGTTTTAGACACACACACACACACACATACACACACTCAAACACACTCATCATCTCCTGCAATGTGAAACCCTGCTTATCAGGACAGTGCCTGAAAGAAAACATTGCCAGAGACAGCCCCCAAATATGGATCTCCTGAAATGTGAGCAAAAAGTACCTTTCTTTACAAGTGAAAAAAATAAAATAAAAGGAAAAGAAAATGGAAAACACCCTACATTTCTTAATGTAGTCAGATACAGAGTCAATCCTCAATAATCAATAGCCTTCCTGTTCACCAATAACAAATGCACTGAGAGAAATTAGGGAAACAACACTTTTCACAATAGCATCAAAAAAGTGAAATACTTAGGAATTAACCTAATCCCCAAGGGAGCGAAAGACCTCTGCAATGAAAATGTAGCACTCTGAAAAAAGGTGATCAAAAAGAAAATGGAAAGACATGCCCTGATCCTGGATAGGCAGAACAAGGAGAGTCAGAATGGCCATACTTCCAAACTGTTGTACAGATTTAACAAAATCTCAGTCAAAATACCAATAACATTCCCCACAGAACTTGAGAAAGCAGTCTTAAAATTCATATGGAACCAGAAGAGCCAACGCAATTCTGGGCAACAAGGGCAAGCCAAGGGGCATCATAATCCCTGATTTCAAAGTATACTACAAAGCTACAGGAATAAAAGCAGCATGATACTGGCAAAAAACAGACTTGTGGATCAATGAACAAAATAGAGGATGCAAAAACAACTCCAGGCACACTGATCTATGTTATGTTTGGCAAAAGGGCCAAATCTTTTTGCTGGAGGAAAGAGAGCTTTATTAACAAATGGTGCTGGGGAAACTGGCTATTCACATGCTAAAGATTGAACATAAACCTTTATCTCTCACCATGCACTAAACTAAATTCAAAATGGATCAAGTATCTGAACATTATAATGCAAAGCATTAATATGTTGGAAGACAAAATAGATAACACACTTGAAGACATAGGTGTAGACAAAGACCTTCCAAGTAGAACCCTGGTACTCAAGAAATAATACCAATAATCAACAAATGATGTCACATCAGATTCTGCACATCAGAGAAAACCATTAACTGAGTGAGCCTACAGAATGGGAAAACTACTTTTCCAGCTACTCCTCAGACAGAGGGCTAATATCCAGAATACATAAAGAACTAAAAAATATTAGAGCCCCAAAATTTAAAGACCCATTTAAAAAGGGACACCTGAAATGTATAGACACTTATCAGATAAAGAAGTACAAACAACCAATAAATAGATGTGCATAAAAAAAGTTCAACATCTCTGGGCATTCAAAGAACACAAAACAACACTGAGATTTCATCTCACTCCAGAAAGAATGGCTATCATCAAGAAATCGACCAGTAACAAATGCTGGTGAGGCTACTTGGAGAAAAGAACCCTTCTTCACTGTTGGTGAGAGTGTACACTGGTGCAACCACTATGGGAATCGGTGTGGACATTCCTCAAAAACTGAAAATAGAAATTCCATTTGACCTAGCTATTCCTCTTGTAGGAATGTTCCCCAAAGAGTTAAAGACATCATACCATAGTGATGCATGCCCATGATTATAGCCACACAATTCATAGTAGCTAAATCTTGGAAGCAGACTATGTCCTTCAACAGAAGAATGAATAAAAAAAATGCAGCATATATATAAAAGGGAATGCTATTCTGTCATAAAGAAAGATGAACTTGAAACACTTGTAGGAAAATGGATGCACCTTGAGACCATAATGTTAAGTGAAATAAATCAGACACAAGTTTAAATATTGCATGGTTTCTCTTATATGAGGAACTCAACATATATATAAATGAAGTGCAAAAATGAAAGACAGATAATAGGAAAAAAGAGAGAAACCCGTTACTGTAATTCATCATGGACAAGGTATCTAAAAGTGTACCTTGGTTTATTACAAATGTTTTATGTGTTTTATATGTTATTTTGACCTATTAGTCTGGTTGTTAATCTGTATGTATGATAATTACCTTTAAAGGATATATAAGATAAATAAATGAATCTGATGCTGGCAAAAAAAAGGAAGTGGAGGGGAAGGGGATAAAAAGAATTGAGGTATGTTATATAAATGTATCAGTTTCCTACAGTAAATATAGTCATTCTGTACTGTAAACATGCACTAAGAAAAATTAAAATGAAAAAGAAGAGAAAAAGAAAAAAGAAAACTGCTTTAAGAGATAGTTTATATGGTAGATAGAAGATAGAAATAATCACTGAATATTTGAAAAAAATTATTTCTCAGCTTAACAATTTACCTTAATTACTAAACTTTGTTGTTGTTTCTCAGTTAAACAACTTATCTTAATTACAAAACTTCGTTGTAACTTTTGTATCTTTAAGAAGATGTAATGTATTTCCACAATGTAAATATATTATAACATACATAGATGCCTCCTGACAGAAACATTCAACCTCTAACCTCACAGCTATAATTTTTATTGAAGAGGTCAGTGAACCCTGTGATGTAACAATATTTAGCTGATATATTGTAATTGTAGAATCACAATGGACCAAGAAAATATCAGCTTCCAGATCAACAGAATAGGGTTTCATTCCAGGATCATAAAAAGCTCATCTTGTTTCTACAAGCAGTATACTTTGTTCATTTAGAAGGTGTACAAGTTTTGTGATTGTTTCTATACTTTCATTTTTATTTTTATTAGTATATATTCTCAGCACTTAATAATTACATTCATTATGGCAAGTTGGTACATGAACATAATGCATTTTAATTCTTTATGCATCCTTTTCTCCTCCCCCTCTTCTTGTCCCCTTCCCATTTGCAAAATATATTACCTTAAATATTGTTATATTTCCTTATACTTCAATTAGAAAAGGTAGAATTGGAAGAGTTTTGAGAGATTATCTGTAGCAAGTTAGCAATCTAACGCATCTCCAAATTTTAAATTTTTGAACAATTTAGAGATGTCTTCTTGGCATCAAGAGATTTTTCGATTGGACTAAGACAATATGAGCTCTGCATTTGAGTGTTTTCTTGCCTTGAGAAATGTTCCTCTGCTGACTAAAGGGAATGACACTCTCCATAAGAACACTTTGGCAAGTATCTATTATTTGTTTTGGTTTTTTTTAAAGGCAATAAACTTGTCAAATATGATACTAATACTTCCACTGGTTTCTTGCCAACTGTGATCTGATCCATATTTAATTTTTCCTTCTTTCATTCTCATTTACCCTTTCACTTTGAAATATGTGTTTCTGTCTTTCTTGTAATTTTCCACTCACTTCTTCTCGTTTTCTGAAAACAGACTTTCCCTTCTAGCTCCAAAAATTCTTCTTTTGAAAACTTTCCTCCATGGACAACTCTCACAAATTTGGACTTAACTTTGTGGACTCTGTCCTTTCTCCAAGTTACGTTGCTCTAGGTTATGGGGAGCTCAGCTAGACAGGTGTGGGGATTAAAAAAATCTATACTTATCATTCAAGTTATTTCAGTAGAGGTTGGATGAAAAGTAATATGACATCATGGGTGAATTTAACTTTTTATTGGGTTGGGTATGATACATTTTAAAGCACATGTTCATTTTCCAATTGGACTCTCTGCTTCCATTCCAGAGTTGAAAGGTGTTATGGTTGTATCTAGATGTCCCCTCCAAGCCACGTGCTTATAGGTGGGGATTTTGAAGGTGGCTAAATTAGGTGTGTGAATGTGAATTAACGGCATGATCCTGGGATTAAGGCTGTGGATAATGGAAGTCTCACCTTGGGTATGGGTGGCACCAATCAATAGACTTATAGCCTGGATGGAATATAAAGGGATAGAAGAAAACCAGGCTTGCTGCTTCTGCTGCTGCTGCTTGCTGGCTTCTGCATGCCTGCCATGAACTGTTTCTCCTCTGTGATGCACCTCTACCATGCTACCCTGCCTTGGATCTGGAAGACTATGGACTATAACCTCTACAAACTATGAGCTGAAATAAACGTCTTCTCTCTTAACTTTGGGTGTTGGGTATTTTGTTTCACCAATGAGGAAAGTAACTAAGACAAAAGACAAATGTTACCATAGAACTACATTGTTCAAATGTCTAGACAAATCAAATTTATATCATGTTCTCAGTTTTGTTAAACTGTATTCTACTATGCTGCTCAGAATGACCACATTTCCAGAGCCAACTCAGAGTTATGTACAATTTCTCTCTCTGTCTCTCTCACTCTCTCTTTTACTTTAGAAAATATATTCAAATATGAGTAAATGAATGTGTTATATTTACAAATATTCCTAAATTTAATTGAATTCAGTTTGTTTTAAAGAATAATTTCAAATATTGGTATATTCCAAATATTGGCTTCTTTTAGTAAACAATTGCAATGCACCTCACAATTTGTGACAGCATAAAAGTGTTCTGACACATTAGTTATCACACAATAATCCAAGAATGAAGACTCTGGCCCAGGATTCAGGAGGATTGGCTTTTCTTTACATTGGTTGATGATGTTCTGACTCCCTGACTTGGTTTTCCATGTTATAGAGAGATAAATTGATGCCTGTTTTTCCACTTCATAGGGATAGTATTAGATTACATTTGAATGCCTTACAACTGTGAAGATAGTTCAGGGATGTAACTATTTCACCATCATGCTGTTAATCTAGTTTCAAAATTTGTTATGAGAAAGACTGCTTTGAAGAAACACTGTAAACTACTTCTATGAAGTCCTGCTGTTATATGTCATAACTAGCACTTAATGTATGCCCCAAAAAACAATATTTAAAAAGTGTTATAACAGTGCAGGAGGTGTTGATAAGGAAACAAAGTATAATAAAAATTGAAGAAGTCAGATAGTTACTCAACTAAATGTTTAATTTGTACAATACTAAATATCCTAAGTCCACTAATGAACTAACTTCATTTGTTATTAAATATCCAAATTCATTAGCAGAGGACTATTTTGTTTTCTCTTGACACAGTGATTTGTCTTTGTGTGAATTTAAGGAAAAGGTTAACAATTAAAGATGAATGCCACAAAAGTTCCTATCTAATATTCAGTTGTGTGAGTTGAAGTAATTGGGCTGCTGGCAATGTCTGCTTGTAAAATACTCCCCGAGGTCTAATTAGCTGCAGCTAAGAAAGTTCAGAATTTGCCTACAAATCAGGTTATGTGGCAGTGGTAAGGCATCCTCCAAAGGTGCCGTTTAAAAATTAGCAAAGTTGACTGGAACTGAGCTACTCGACTCAATCTTATAGCTTTCATTCATTTATTGATGGATTAACAGCTGCCCGGGGCCCTGGCCATGGAGCTATGTCAGACTAGGTGATAGGTGAGGTATTTTGAAAGGAAATCACGGTGAGAGAATCTCAGGGTTAAATAGACCTTAAAAATCATATAGTCACCCCTCATTGCTGTTCACCTAGGCTTCAGTCTTTCTTCACCATGTTGAGCCCTGAGAATGGGAGAATCAATTATAATTCCCTAAATTTAGAAGTGATATATATTTAAATTAGAATCATACTAAATACTAAAATTTGCATTCTAACATTTTCCAATTTAATATTACAACGAAAGAATTTTCTAGGATACTACAAATTTTAAAAACATCTCTGCTAAATTTACATATATTATTATATGCCATAATCTATTTTATTATATATATTACTTCCTAATTTTGGACATTGCATACAGTTTCTAATTTTTCTCAGTCTTTAAATAATTGCATTGAACATATTTTTACATAATAATTTTTATTTTAAAAAATATTCTCCTTTAGAATTTATTTCTAGGAAGAGTACTGTGAAGTCAAAGAAAAGAAAATTATTTTTATTTCTTCGAAGTTATTTCTGAATCACTTGTGTTGCCGTATTCTTATTCTTGTACACTGTGCTCTTCTCACATCTGGGTAGGAGTTGTCCTCAGAACAAGGGAATATAATGAAGTTGTTGTACCTTCTTTTCACATATGTATAAGATTTTCATCTTGGATAAAAAATAAAACCCTATTTCCATTTAACTCTGAAAAAAATGAAACATTTTAAACTACTTTTTTATTGCACTTACATGTTCTCTTTTCATTTCTTTGTAATATTTATGTCCCCATGTTAGGATCACTTCCTCCCCTTCTATCAATAATGCAATATTCTTTATCCAAGAGTGATGAAGGCTATAGGAGAATGGGAGGAGACAGGAGACTGTATGTAGCAGAAACATAGAGAAATAAGGTGGATAATTCATCTTGTGGATGGATGAATTGCTGCTGTGTAGTATAAAATATCAGAAGAGGGATTATTAAACGCATTTAAAGCAGGCATTTTTATAATTATGTAAAGCAACATACATTGCTACACATAGTAAGTGTCCAATAAATATTTGTTGAATTAGTGAACTTATAATATGTACTTGTAATTATTCTCTCTCTCTATATATATGTAAGTTATATCTACTTTACATTATCTAGAGGTCTCTTTCTGTACACCACATTGTTTCTATTTTCATAACTTTGAAAATAAGGGTTTCTTTTACTTAACAAATCTCCAAGGATTGAAAAGCCAATATAAGAGAATTTTTTAGCCCAGTATTGAAACTGTAAATTTACTGAATGAGACTGTGTTAAATTGTCTGTGGAATGTAATTTTGAAGAATAAACAATTTTACCTACCAGTGTAATGATCCTGAAAGTCGAATTGCCTAATAACATATTCAACCTATAAAATATGCCAAAACTATTCAACTGGAATGTACCTTTCCTTTTAAGAATTTATTTACATTTTTCATAAAGTAATTGTGTATTGTAGATAGACAGAGTGAGAGGATGAGAAGTGTGTATTCATGGAGATGTAGGGAGTGTAGGAATTTGTCATTTATTTATCTCCGAGTAGGTGCCACATGCTGAAAACATTATGCCAGACACTATGCTCAGCACACTGAGGAAACAGCCATGAATATGATCTGTGCATGGCAGATGCCAGGGAAGGTGTGTCCCTAGTGGGTTATACATTTTCCTCATCTGCCTGCTTAGAGTGCCTTGCAAGGTAGGTCTTGACCATGCCTTTGGTTAAAATTTTAAATCGTGGGTTTAAATGTCAACTCTGGAAGAGGTAGTAAGCTCTACCTATAAGCTGCACTTTGCAACTTCCACAGTATAGCTCACAGCTATAATTGGTAAGCTCACTGAGGAGGGATCAGACCCACAGGGCCATGAGATGACTTAACAGTCACATGGTGTTGGATACAGAGAATCCAGAGCTCATGAACATGGCCCCATGTCTTCTGGTTAAATTGTCCAGTAACTGATGATTTCTGAGTGTTTTGTAGGTGACAGAACATTGGGTGTCTGACGAGCCAACATCATGGGGGAAGTAGGACATAACAACGAAGGAGTGCTAGGTTGAGGGTGCCCAAGTCCCACTCCACAGTTAGAGTGATCCCTGTCTCTGTGCTTTGAAATTCAGGCTGTGACCCATGTATGATTCACTTTGTACCTCTGTGTTGGGTGAGGAATCCAGGACCTGAGAAGGTGTTACTTCCCGAGGGGCTCACCCAGTGCCCGCAGTCATGTTACTGAATTGATTCTCTTGGGACTCACACAGAATCCACACCTGCAGAAAATACTCTCCCTTGTCCTTTTGTTCATCTTCTTCCTTCCTGTGCTTGATAAGTTTCTGGAGCTATTATTTCTGTATATGTGATGCATGGATTTATGTTAAATGAAAATTTTATTATCTAATAGACACACTTCTGTTAGGTGATTTAATCCACGTGTGAAAAGAGGTAGCTGCTATGTTACTGTCCCCAATTTACAAAGAAGTAAATTGAAACTAATAGAGATTTACTAGCATGTGTTTTCAGGGCACAGAACTGACCACAAGTCCCATTGTGAAGATGGTCTTGAGGCTGCTACTCTTTCTGGTATTTGTTTGGTGAGGGGACTCTCTTCCCTTCAGTGGTTTCTAGACCTCCACTTCCCATATTGTTTGTGCTCTCAGTTCTGCTTGTGTTATGGATATGTCATCCAAGTACCTTCTTCCCATGCATGCATGAGCATTATGCAAAGTGGGAGGTAATGGAGTCAAGGAATGAATAATTAACGGTTACATTTCAGTGAAATTAACATGTTTGAGAGGAAAATAAGCTACTCCATCATGGAGAGAATTTGATACTCTTCTGGGGCATAATGTTAGGCCTTTGAAGAGCTAAATATTGGTTCTGCAGGGACTTACCCATTGCTCTACTGTACTGGGTTTCTTAACAAAGGGTACAGGCGGGGGCAACAGGAAGACGGGAAGGTTACAGGAATGGAAAATAATCGTGAAGACTCCTTGAATACTGTTCTCCAAACACTCTCCTGCCTGTCATTTTCTTGATCATCATGAAAGTCCTGCAAGGCAAGACATAAAAGTCTTGGAGAAGTTGAAGAGCATAGTGGTTGGTAGTCTCTGCTATGAGCTTTATCACACACCCAGGTAAAGGCTGTAGTCATGTTTCACAAGTTCTCCAAGCTTTATTCGCTGCATTCAGAACTCAGGATAACAATGTAACAATCTCACATAGCTTTTGTGGGAAGTAAAAGAGAAAATCATGGAGACAGTAACAGTGCCCTTACACATACTGACTTTGATTACTATTGAACTGTTTTGATTCTACAGGATTGAATACCTGACAGTAAGTGGCCTCACTGGGACAGAGAATTGAGTCTGTCCAGCCCTAAACACAGGGTCTTTTAGACCATACCAAGAAAGGCTGAAGTAGGTGTCTGACAGTAAGAGATGGGCTTGACTTCTGTGGGAGGAAAACCTGCAAAAACAGGAGATGGACAATTAGAGAAGATGGCTTTGAATTTCAGGGTGAGATGCATACTAATAGTCAAAGACAATTATGATAGATTCATAAGTTTTAAGGCAGAAAGGTGATTGCTATTTATTATTGCTCAGTCCATATTGTTTTACAGTATTTTAGGTCTTTTGATTGGTCAAACAAAATTGTAATTGCGAGTGTAAGGATATAATGCAGATAAGATCCAAAGGGCTATGTTTGAAAGGGACTGGGTGAGCCCTGGAGATAGTTCTTTGAGCCCCTATCATGCACTGTTGTGTAACAGTCGCTTTGAGACCTGAGGAACAATACATCAACATATCCTGGGAGATAAAGGGACAAGCAATGAAGTCCATTTATCCCATTTCCAAGGATGTGCTCTCTCCAGGTTATTAGAGCTATTTAAGAACTTTTGAAATTCTTGGGCTGGAGATGAGGGGTTAGTCTATATTATAGATTTATAAAAAATAGTTGTCTACTCCTTTAGACCTTTTCTTGCTATTTGGGGAAAAATATGAGAAAAAGAAAAAAATGGAAACAAAGTCTTTGTAAATAGGGGAGGGTGGAGGGGGTGAAGAGAGGGCAGGGGGATGGGGAAAAATAAGAACCAAGATACATCATGTACAGGTCCAAAATCCCAGTATTGAATGTAACTGTTCTGTATACCTAAAATGTACCGGTAAACTTATTGGAAGAAAAATAGTTGTCTACTTTATGTAGCAAGGTGGATAAAAGAATGTTCTGTAAAATATTTGAAGCAAGTGGCACAGTTTTTGCTATGTCACTAGCAAAGAGAAACCCGTTAGTTCCTGAAGTAGTTCTTTTCCCCTAGGATTTGGGTGCAGTAACAATTTTATTGAGCTACCTGAAGGCACCGGTCACTGCTTCAGAGTCTAAGTGTAATTGGTAAGATCCTGTGCTTAAAGTTCCTAAGGCTCAGTTTCCTCATTCTCAAGCCAAGATTCATGTCAGCACCTATCTCATGTGATATGAAAAATGCACACTGAAATGCATGGGACAGATGTAGTGCCTTGATGGTAGTTAGTGAGTGCAAAATATAGGTGATTTTACACTTGATGTTTTCATTATTCTTTAGAATCCTTTCCTTCATCTAGGAGCATCCCTTTGCAAGATAAAATGGAAACAAGGAAGTGAGTTATGACAAAGGAATGATAATAATTTATGCAGCATTTTCATAATGTAATATTTATATTGTCCACCAAATGATTTGCACTAATTTAGGCTCATATGTGGAATAGTGACAGCTAGCTTGCAGATATAGAGCAGAGAAAGAGATGTAAGGCTTACTTTTCTTTAATCTGCACATCGAAAAAAAGATTAGAATACTTGTATACCTAGTTAATGGTGGTACTTTCTCCTTTTGGGGTTAGAATATGCTGTTTATTGTAGGACTGTGGTGGAATATTGTGGAATGAAACAAGAATTGGAAACATGAATCTATCTTCCTGGGTTCTTATGAACATAAAATTTTACCATCATGGGCAATATCGTCTTGACATTGAACACCCGAAATTGTCAACAAAGAAACAATGTAGAGCATTATTCATATTAATTTTGGAACCAGGAAAAGCTGAATTTGAATTTGGCTTCAGGATTTAGTAGTTGTTGGAACTTGGTGTCATTTTTTTCACCTCTATGAGGCCTCAGTATATAATCTAAAAAAATGAAGAAAATATTTCATAAGATATTCCACTACATGAGACACAGTAGAGATGTGAGAAACATCAGCAATATATAGTAATGATAATATTAATAATTAATAATATCAATAATTCAATATTAATATTAATAATTCAACATTTGAAAGTAGACATGCAGATAAAAAGAGTATAATCCACAATAAATGGAAACTCCTTGGGATATGACCTATCTCCTAGCTCTTTAAGTAGCACATACTAAGTGTTCAGTAACCATATAAAATAAAATGTACACAATATTTCCCAAGTTATCTAGTGGATCTAATGAAAAATGAAGGTCAGTATCCAGGTTGAAGTTTCCCCAAGGCATAAACTGAAGAAAGGCTTGTATAGCGGTGGTTAATTTTGGAAATCAAAATAAAAGCAGTGGGAAGATTGAGACAGGGGAAAAATAAGATTTAACCCAAGATTGTGTCAAGCTGGTGCCAATGTATACATCGACTTACTGACAGTCGAGAGTTTACCCAAGGGCGTTACTGCCTTCATACTTCTGGGAGTATGCATACACTCCAATAATAAAGCACCTCACTGCTACTCCCTGTCACAGGCAGCAGGCACAGGAACAGAGAGGAAGAGCCGTCCTGGTGGGAGGAGGTATTGCTGTAGGCACCAGTAGGATCGAGGTGATGTCAAGCTTCTTCCATTGTTAGCTTCCAGTTTCTGTAGCACTAGCTGGTAACAAATGCAGGTTAGTAGAGCCTGCAATATAATGCTCGGCACATCCCGTGATTACTCATAAAAATCATATTTCTCTTGTAGTCTTTCCAGGGCTGTGTGATGTGCTTCCTTCTGCTCCTGTTAAATGGAGAATCACAACAATGTGGCTGAATTCATCCTTTGGGGAATTACAAAGAATCCAGGGTTGAGGAAAATATTCTCTGCTTTGTTTCTAGTCCTGTGTGTGGTTGCAGTATTGCAGTACTGGGAAACCAACTCATGTGGTGACCGTGACTGCCAGTTGGCGTCTGAGCTCACCCATGTATTTCTTCCTACTTCCATGTCCCTCACAGATGTCACCTACTCTTCTGTCATTGCCCCCAAGCTGATTGCGGACTCCCTCTCTGACAGCACCTCCATCTCCCTTGAAGGCTGCCTGCCCCAGCTCTTTGCAGAGTATTTCTTCAGAGAGGTGGCAATCATCTTGCTCATTGTGATGGCTATGACCGCTACATGGCCATCTACAGACCCCTGAACTACACGACCACCATGAGTCCTCGACTGTGCTGTCTGACGGTGGGAGGGTCTTGGGTGGGGGCATCCATGCATGCAACCATACAGATTCTTTTCATGTATCAGATACCCTTCAGTGGCCCCAACGTCACTGACCACTTTATGTGTGACGTGTTCCCATTGTTGAAACTGGCCTGCATGGACACCCACACCCTGGGCCTCTTGGTCATCCTCAACAGCGGGGTGATGTGTGTGATCTTCCTCATCCTTGTCGCCTCCTATGTGGTCATCTTCTGCTCCCTGAAGTCCTGCAGTTTTGAAGGCAGGCACAAAACCCTCTCCACCTGTGGCTCCCACCTCACAGGGGTTGTGCTGTTCTTTGTGTCATGCATTTTCTTATACATGAGACCTGTGGTCACTTAACCCATAGATAAGGCAATGGCTGTGTCCTTTACCATTTTTGGGCCAATGCTGAACCCCTTGATCTACACCTTGAGGAACACAGAGGTGAAAGATGCCATGAAGGAACTGTGGAAGAAACCAGGCACCCTGGGTGTCACTAACTTGCATGTCTAAGAACAACTCCTTCCTACAAAGTTGGTGGAGTCTTACCCACCCCATGAACTCCAACCCACTGGACACAGAGCAGGCAGAGGTGTCTTTGAAGCTTATCAAACAGGTCAAGGCATATGCACTCTTCTTCATAGGTCCTGTCATGTCTGAGGCACATTGGGCCAGTACATTCTGTAGAGCACCCCACTTCTCACCAGGCTTTAGGCATGACTTTTTAAATTTAACATATATGTTTAATAATCTGAGCCTTTCCCAGTTTGGGATCTTTCTTTTTCTCTTCTCTCTGTTGGAATGATCTTTTCTGGGGGATTTACTTGATAGGTTTCCTGGCATCATCTCTGTAGGGGACAGGGGAAGGGGATGTTACCAGAACCTCTGCAGTGAGTCCTGGTCTCCTGCGAGCCACGGCAGCACACGGCAAATTACAGGAAAGGTAGAAAAATGAGACTGAGAAGAAGCTGAGCTTTGGGTCTGATCAGTGCTGCTCTGGGCGGCAAAGACAAAAGCCCCCAGCTTACCACACCTTTTATTCAGTACCTCGTAACAAATGACTTGCAGAGAATTCAGTACATCGGGAGAAACAAATGTAACAAATGACTTGCAGAGAGTTCAATAGTTCACACTGGGATAAACAAGGTGTAACAGAAGGCTTGTAGAGAGTTCAGTACATCTCGGGCAAACAAGATGTTAACAGTCCAAGAACAACGAGGAACTGAGCAGATGTTTGTTTTCCCAGGATGTTTCTTGTTCTGTAGAATCACAGCATCACTGGATCACTGACGTCTCAGTTGTGACTGGAGGCCAAACTGGGGTTACTCTGTAGCTGGGCTGTAGGCAAGAGAACTAGGCTAACCAAATGATTTATCCCTAGAATTATGTAGCATTGCTCCCAACACTTCTCCCATTTCTATTATATTCCATTTCAAAGGGACAGGGCCGTATACCTGGATGACTTTTTCTAGTCATTCCCCTCAGTTATTCTCTGCTTCTACATACAGGTTGTATCCTTAATATTCACGATTTTGAATTATATTTGAAAATATTTCTTGACTTTAAATTGTGCTCTCCCAAAAGTATAATGCTTTTTAATGAGGAATTATGTTCTCCCTTGGACTGTAACCCCAGTGATCAGAACACCCACAGTCACCTAGTATGTGCTTAATAAACATTGTTGTATCAAAAAAATCCTAAAAGAGACTTGGTGGTTTTAAAAACATTTGCAAATAAATATAAAGAAATAATTGAGGAAGATAAATGCATGTAGGGACTTCAGAAATTAAGAGTCTCCCAGTGTGTACTTTGCCAAGTGTCATTTAAAAAAAACAAAAATAACAAAGACAGCTGCAGTTTACTAGCATGCTATTCAATACAGAGGCCTCTGCTTTACCCGCTTTTTATGCATGCGAGGTGTTGAAGATTAAGCCCAGGCCCTAAAGCACCCGGGCAGGTCCTTTATCAGTGAGCTTCACCCCCAGTCTACCTCTTGTCATTCTGCAAAGAGGTAAATGGAGGATCACTGTGGTTGAGTCAAGATATCTTAGAATCGAACACCTGTGTCTTACAGTTTTATTTATTTTATTTTTTTTTACAGAAGTAGAGTATTATTTTGAAATTTGAGTTTCCAAATCCAATGGATTTTTATTTTCTCCAAGAGCCTGTTGTGAAAAAACTAAAACACAAACAAATAAGCAAACAAACAAAAAAAACACTGCCCATATTTGAAGTCACCTCCCCACCTTCCTTGATGAGGGAAATGAGAAGCCTAAGATTACAGCAGGGCTTATGGTTTACCATTTTTCTTATTAAAAGATATATATGATAAATAATATGACAATAACTATAAGGTTGGTTATTGTAGTCAAATAAAACACATTTAAATCATGATTTTTATTTTACAACAAAATCTGTATGTGCAACCAGTGTCTGGTTCTAATAATCACCAGTTATAGACAATGACTTAAAGGTTCACTTATTCAATGGTGAACGTGGGCTGAGTTTTTATGAATTTCAGATACTCCTCAGGAGTTGGGTGTGCAGCAATGCATAAAACGCTATGTTTTCCTTATATGATGGAGGTCACATTTTAGTGCAAGAGACAAGCAATATAAACATAAAAATGAATAAAAGAATAAAGCTACAACTGATTCTCAGAATATTAGAAGAAAATGCTACACATGAGATTGGGAACTCCAGATCTTGGGGACTGGGGGTCTTTGCTGAGATGAATTTATAAATTGAGATCTAAGTGTTGAGTTAGGATGATCTTCAAATATGGCAGTGGGGAGAGCACTCTAGGCCAAAGGGGAAAAGATGTGGAGAAACCAGCTTGAGGTTAAGCAGGTGCAAATAATCAGTGGCTCTGGGCAAAGGGGATCATGGTGCAAGGTGAGATAGGAAGTAGGCAGGGCCCTGGTCTGAGAATTTAATTCGTAAATTCAGAAAGAGCATAGAAATGGAAGTGACTGGTAGAATATAAGTTTAAAAAATCAAGTCATAAACAGACTTATAGATGACTTTGGAAACAACATCAGAAATCTCTGCACATAGCTTCCATTTAGCTTTTGATTTATCAACAGTAGGACATAATAGTATATCTGCTTCCCTAGGATAGTATTTTAGCATGAAATACCTGGATTCATTCTGTTTTATTCACCCCGACTTATGTTAAGAAGAAAGTGACTTTGATAGTGAGATAACTTTGTTCTATGCAAAACATATAGGTCTTTTAATTCATTGTATTACTTCAGTTATGAAGTGAAAGAATAACAATGAGATCCTTAACCTTAAATATGTATAATCTGCTTGCTATTTTATATAGCTAAGAGGAGACCTAGCATCTACATTTTCTATTTTATGGATAAAAGCTATTCTGACCATTCATGATAAAAGTTTCAATTCCAAAACTTCTCACCATCTGGGCTCTATAGGTCCTCTAAAAAAATTGACATTAGTTTTATTCATTAAACACATGCTTAGCAGACCAATATTTTATTTCCTTTTAACACTTGACTTCTGAAACAAATCTTGGTATTTTAAAACAGGAAGTAGCTGCTATCTGTAATAGTTTTTCGACTGTATAATTATCTATTAGAATTTGAAAAATTCAGTACTATTCATGATACATAGGCCTAGCAAAGTACAAATAAAAGCACTTAAATTGGAAGAAGGGATCTGCCTACAAAACTACTGCAAGCATCACTCAGTGGGAATTAGTAGGTGAATTTGCTTCCTGTTTGATTGAGAAACTTTAAGCCACCAGAGGAGAATTCCCACAAGCTTTCACAACTTTATCTGCTAGCATCAGCCCAATGCAGTGCTGCCCCCTACCTGCTACCAGGCATGAATCACCTGTGTGACCCTCAAACCAACGATACCCCCTACCTGTGGCCTGGGTCTCTCCTTATCTCTCCAGCAAGGAAATTGACCTAAAGCACTCCTTTTATGCTTCTCCTTTCATCTATATTTCCTTTTCCATTGAATCATTTATGTCAACAAAGAGCAAACTTCTATCTCCCTTATCTTTAAAAAAAATCTTTCTGGGACTCTACTTCCTCCATCAGCTGCTACTCTATTTCATTTTCTGTTCTGTACAGCAAAATTCTTTCCTTGTATTTTGTATAAACCCCTGCCAGTCTTTCCTCAACATGTAAGACTGTCTCAAGGAGACCTTTAAACAACCATTTATCATTTTATAAAATCCAGTAGTAGCACTTAGTCTGTGTTTGATGATGCTGATGATATGTGCACCTTTCTTGGTCCTAAGCATTGTTCTTATATAATCTTCCCTACTCCATTTTACAATTTACTTCCCTGTTATCCAACTCTGTTCCTTTCATGGAAATAGAAAATAAAATACTAAGCAAAGCAGTATGTAGAATAAGTGTGGAAGATGATAAATATAGCTTGAAGGGAGAACCGGGCATCCAGGATATATTGTTAACCATCTGTTTGTGAGTAATGTTTTATTAATATCACTCTGACGAGGGTGTAACCCATGTAAGGCCATTTTTGTATGTCAGGACACACATGAAAAATTTCAATTAAAATAAGATAATACTTCTCTCTCCATTCTACACACGTGGAAGTCATGGTCCTTCAGGGTTTTCACTTTCCTCATGACTCAGGTCAATTCTGCCTTCCTCTGTGGGATGTGGAATAGAAGTAAAAGTAGGCAGATGCAGTGTTTAAGGGCTGTATAAAGTAGCGAGTTGTCTGTCCCGGGCCCTCCTGAAGGGGTCTGGGGTGCCAAGTCTAAGTTTTCCCACAAGCGTGCTCTCAATGCTGTGTTCCCTGCCAGTAAACAGACCCGTTCTATCTCCTGTTCCGATAAAATGAAAACAGAAAAGTTAATCTCTAGACATTGTGCTTTTAGGTTACAGTAATAGAATATCAAATTCAGTTTCTGAGAGAAAAAACATATTATTAATGTGTCTTTCCACATGTAAACATAGATGTTACTCTTTAATAAGCACTCTTTTCTGCCTCAATGCAGTGCCCGTTGTCCTTAATCCAGAATTTAATTCTTACTTTTGGGAAATAGACAGCTTTTTGCCCTGATTCTGGGAAGAGACACTATATTTTATTTTTGTATACATTGGGCTCTTTTATTGACCATAATAAGAAATGAAAACCTCTTCAAATACAAATTCAGGAAAAGATAAACAGGGAAATAAGAAAAAGCTTTGCTTCATTTTTGTGAGAATCTTTTCAGTTCTTGTCTGAGTAACTGCTTTGAAAATAGTAATACACAATGCAGTAACTATTATTCTTATTATTTGGTTATGATTTTTTAAATTTTTTTCATAAAATTAAAAAAATAAGTAAAGTTAAAAAAATAAAACCCAGCTCTCTCTCTCTCTCTCTCTCTCTCTCTCTCTCTCTCTCTCTCTCTCTCTCTCTCTCTCTCTCTCTCTCACACACACACACACACACACACAACAACAACTAAATTTTGGGGGGACATAAAAGTTTTGTAAGCTCTTGAGAGAGTCAACACACAAAATCTGTCTTGGAAAAATCATGCTGAGGGAAAATTTGTGAGCCCTGGGGAAACTGAGAAGCAAATTTACAGGTTCCTGAACTCGCAGGAAGCCCTTGAAATTCCGTTGAAAGTCAAGGAGGAAATGTGGCTTCCTGGTTTCCGTTCCTGAGTCCGTGCTGAAGGCAGCGCATGAGCAGCAGGGGGAGCCCTCTCCACCCGGACTGCCAGAGAGGCTCCTCCTGTCCCTCAGATGGAGAAGGAAGAGCTGGGAAGGGCCTGAAGTTCAGGGCACACTGCAGGGACCAAGGAGCTGGCCACCACCAGGCTTTCAAGGAACTGATGTGCAGGGAGAGTCCCCTTCCGTAGTTCTGCACTTTTCGGAGAGGATTTGGAATTGTGAGGTAGTGCTCCACAGTGTGAGTGTGTGATCGGGCTACTGTAGGTGATTCCTTCGGACTCCTCACCTTTAGGGGAATTACTCATGCTCAAATGGTGTGGGAGTAAGTAAAATAATATAAATGACCAATAAATGGCAATAGTTATTTAAAAAGAATCTGATCTTACTGTTCCTTCAAGTACAATGACTTAGACCTATCTTCATTTTTTTGTCTTCAAATTAAATCCAAAAAATTTAGAAATGCAACAAGTGTGCATTTTGTCTATCTTTCAACAACATGCTGTTATTTCTAAATATATGCTTCATTTATCCTTTAATTCTTTCCCCAGGTTTAAGATTAAAAAGTATAATATTTATGAGGCTGTATGAAGAATACTGATGCAGGAATATGATAAATTTAAGTGCAACTATATTATCCACAGTTATTGGTGTAAAATACAGCATTTACTATTTTACAACTTTACAGTAACATATGGGACAGGGACAACATTTAAGGTATAGAAGAGTGACTCAAATCACAGATTGGAGTTTCTGATAGAATTATGTTCACTTAACTTCCCCTAAGTGTGTTTGATATGATGAAGAGCATTAGCTTTCTGTCTCGGAATTGTTTGGGAAAATTGCAGTGGCAAAGCTCTTAACTGCTTTAGTGGTAGCAGTCAAGGCTCGGTGTCCTCCTTAAAAAGGGGTTAATTATTAAGACAACAGAAATGAAAGTTTGCATATCCTTTAGGAAGACAAAGGTGGAAACAGAAAAATGGTACCCCTCATACTTCAGAAACAGGAAGAATGTAAACATTGAGACTTTTAAGAAATCAGTAAAACTTTGTGGAAGAGAGAGCAAAGGTACTGAAATTGGAAAGAAACATATTTTATAGATATTTCAAAAAATATACTTAGCTTGACAGACAAGAAAATAATCTGCTATTGCTGGATAATAATCCTGAAATAAAAATATAGAGGATTTATTGAACTTAACAGAAAAGGTGGTTTCAAATGTTTAGTTGACACTTTTTAATTTGTAAGATTAGTACTTGAAAATATTAATGTAAATGTGACTGATATGAACATATATATTCATATAAATGCCCCTGAAATACACTGCTTGAATATGGTAGATACAAAACACTACTCATAATGACAACCCATATCCCTCTCATAGTTTTGGATATATCAGTAGAAATTCTTTATTTTCAGAATGATGAGTCTTATAACTAGTTCTGTGGTTCAACTATGGGAAGAAAACAGTCAGCAGTGTAATAGTGGGCAGTGCAGCTGGGTGGGTCCAGGGAGGCAACTCTCTCAGGATCACTACCCCAGGGGTGTTCTGGAATCTGCATTTCCTGTGTGCGGGAGTCTGGGAAAGTCCAAGCGCAGCTCCAGCATGTTGCAGGGTGTGGCTACGGAGAAATGAAAGGCCATGGAATGTTCCAAAAGAAATATGGACTGAATGATCCGCTATCTACAGGACATTGTGAATTTAAACTCCTATCAATGTAAATTCATAGAGGATGGCACTGGCTGGGCCCATGATATGGCCACTGATGGAAAGTTTATGATAGTTTAAAGTTTTATTACAAGATTTTGTGTTATCCTAGCTAGTTAGTTCTACCTATGCAAATGAATATCCCTAAAACTTCACAACTCTTACTGTACTTTACATGATGGACCATTTAGTATTATACTAAATTTATGTTCCATTTATGTTGAATAAATATTTTAAATTATGGTCAATTTTAAATATTCTTGCAAGAGTAACCAGACATATTGCAAATTAAAAGTCTACATCTTTTTTATATATTCTCTTCCAGATTATAAAATTATGATTAAAATATTTGTGCAAATGAGCTGTTATTAGACTTTTTTCTTCCATTTTTCCCACTTAATATATTATTGTAATCGTTACCGTCTATATCCTCACAGTATTAATTCGTGTTTTTTGTTTGTTTTTTGTTTTGGTACTGGGGATCGAACTCGGGACCTTGCACTTGCAAAGCAGGTGGTGGCACCACTGAGCTAAGTCCCCAGCCCCAATTTGTGTTTTATTGATAACATAGTGTGCTATTAATTTCTAACAATCTGGTTTACCCAAACATTTTTCTATTATTAAATATTTTTGATATTTTTCAATTTTTCTGTAATTCATGGCACTGTAATGCTTTATATTATTAATGTTCCCCATCTCATTTCACTGTTAGAATGAATTTTTAGGTTTGAGATTACAGATAACAAAAATGTGAACATATTTGTGGTTCTAGGATCATGTACTAGTAAGTAAGATGTTTTCCCAAAGAATTAGGTGAATGTACCAGTTTCATTGCAATTTTAAAGTTATAATTTTTAAAATAGCACAATTTCAAAAGGACATAGTTTATTATAATGACCAATTCAATTTCTAGCTCACTATTTGGAGGTAGAAACTGCTTAAAAATAATGTTGAAATCAATATTGCGTATCAGCATTTTGATTGATACTTTTCAAAACATGTTCAAAAAACTGCCTCTCCTAAGTCAGGCAGCTTAACAAGCATTACTATTTCTGTTTTGTATTCAAGGAGATTGAAGCTTTGTTCAGTGATGTATGAGCATTGGGATATTTAGCTGTCATTACTAACTTTTTCATAGCAGACACCAAGTGACGTTTTAAAATTAACTTTTTGTTTAGGTTAAGTTTAGATTAACTTAAACTTGCTATGGCACTATAGAAACATCCTGTGTATTCCTCAGTTTTTGTTAATATTATCACCTTAAATTGCCATAGGTATATTTGTCAAGATTATTAAATAAACATGAGTACATTTCTCTTGATAAAACAGATTTTATTTACATTTATATCATTTTTATATTATATTTATAGTTAACTAATATTTTTTCTACTGTTGTCTTTTTTTCTTCTAGGATTTAATCCAGGATATTTCATTGCATTTAAACAATTATCTTTTAAATGATTGTTGATCATAAGCCACAAGGAAACTATACTCTCCATTGTCAAGATTTTGACACTAATTTTGGTAAGGATTTGAAAAATGGGCAGGTGAGTGGTTTATATTTCATAAATATTTTAGGACTAAAATGGTTTTGCTCTTAGAATACCCGGAAAGAGGAAGTTGGGAGGCAAAGATTTCTCAATGATTAGATGAACTTCCCGCCTTGTCTTCTTTTCAGCCTCCTGCCCTCTTTGCTTTTCTCATACAATGATGCTATTTGTACAGGAGTGGATGCCGTGGGTCTAAGAACCACACTCACATTTTCTAGGATTGCTAAGGACATTTAAAAGAGTCCCGTATGTTACACAATACCGTATCTCCACTTCAAGCCAAACAAAAATATTTTACATTTGTAACTATGCAAGGGAAAAAAAATACTTATTCACCTTAGCCATTGGTAAAGCAGGAATTAGGAGTAAAAATATGGCCACTGGTGCTCTGTGTCACCGGCCACGACACCTTTTCCTCCCACTCAGCATCCTCGTCTGCACCTCTGACTGCATCAGTGTTTTCACAGGAGAGCTGGCCTGATTCTCATGAGAAGTCTATCTGTAGACACCCTTATTAAACCACATACAGAAGTGTAATCTGAGGACGACAGAATTTTCAGTAAGCTGTTCCACGCATAGAATACGTAGTAAAGCCCAGAGTAGAGCCCAAGTTTGCATGAGCTTGGAGCTGAAGTTCTTATTCATTCCTCTTCATCCTCTTTCCAATTTTGGCCCTAGGCTGGGCTGGCCAGAGCTGGATGAACACCACGACCATTCAGGGTTTATTTTACAGCTGTATTTCCTTGGTGATAGCTTGTGAGTGGATACAGATCTTATTGTGTAGACACTGGGCAGAAAGGAGCCTGTGAGCATCATAGAAATGTTTTTTTTTTTTTTTTTGGTACCAGGGATTGAACTCAGGCCCTTGCGCTTGAAAGGCAGGTGGCAGAACCACTGAGCTAAATCTCTGGCCTAGAAATGGTTGTTTTAAAGAAAGCAGAATGACAGATACTCATGTACACAATTGTATATTTGTTAGTTATATTAACATTTTAATTTTTTGTCACCTGCAAGTGGCATTCATAAAATTAGCTTATTTTTAGTTCTCACAATAAATTCAATTGTTTTATTCATCTATTTTTAAGAAATATATATGTGTGTGTTCCTGTGTATGTGTACAAATATCCACGCACATCCAGTATTTGATTGATACATTTCAGAAATGTACAGGTGAGGATAAAATCATCCCTTGAAACAGTATCATGACCTTGATGCCTATTGAAAATTGCATACCTTTAATTGAAAATGTTCAGAATACGTCAGTGGTTTCCTTTGTTCCTCTACAATTTCTTGGTTTTATGATTCTCCACCTAGATCCTTCTTGTGTGATGCTTTGGATGACAAGAGGGGTAGAGAAAGAGACAGAGATTCCCATGGAGTTTGAAGTTTTGGGCTTTGACCTGAAGTGATTGCTCTCTAGCAAACATCTCTTTGTGTAGCCTGAATTGCATGAAGCAGAAGAATGCTGCATTAACTTGAAATACATTGGAAAATCAAATAAATGAAAGAAGTTGAATTAAAAGTGAGGGAAAAATATACTTACAAACTACATGATTCGATAAGCACACACACACACTTTAACAGCAAAGTGGTATTAGCAAGGAGGTTATTTGGCTGTGGTGATTTCGAAAGAATTTTATGAGGAGCTGGTGTTTGAACTGGGTGCTCTGCCCACAATAGAAAGAGGGAGTTGAGATTAAAGCAGAAAGAAGTTATCAAGCTCTGTGAGATATGGAAAAATCAGGAACTAAGACTGTCTAGGTATATTTATGTGGGACAGAGAATGTCAGGCATGGCTGGATTATGGATAAGCACAAGTCCTAAGAGGGAAGTGGGAAGGTAAATTTAGGTACGGGGTTAAGAATTTGAAAGTCACAGTGAGTATCTCAACCAGTGTATTTCAGGAGCTTGAGGGAGCTCTAGTATTTGACACCAAGCTACTCTGGGGATAAAAAATACAGAACAAACACAATGTTGAATCCCCAGAGAAAAGCTGTTGCAGCGATTGGGAGATATTCATAAGGAACAGTTGTGGGGACTTTCAGGGTCTGTTGCAAGCCTGCTGAGAAGTTTAAACCTAGTATGATGGTAAATGGCTCTGCCCTCTGTGGTGAGGAGTAAGTTCAGGCATCTGTGGTTTACTGAGGATGCTGGGTCTGCAGAGTACCCAGACTGAGGCCAGCTGCTGGCCTTCTTAGTTCTTATGGCTCCCCCTTCCAGTGCATGACTCCACAGTCTGTTTCTACCCCACACTCTGATACTTTTGTGGATATACCTCAGCTTGGACATAAGCCATGCCCCTGGGTGCATGGGCTGGGGGTATGTGTGTACTTATTGCACCCAAATACCTCAAAGCTTAATGCAGTTAGCAGTGTCTCTGTGTGTGTGTGTGTGTGTGTGTGTGTGTGTGAAGCTTCAGGAGTGACTACAGCACTGCAGCAGATAAGATATCATTAACCAGCTCCACACAGTGCAAAGGCAGAGCAAAGTGTAACCTGCAGACATCCTTAAGCTGTTCAATGGGAGCAGAGAGGAATCCCAAAAGGCCCTAGAATCAACTCACTCCCCCTTACACTGCTGGTAGATTCCAGTGTGAGAGAAACCAAAACAAAGTTTCTCTGATCCAAGAACATTGGCTAGGAAGAATTTTTTACTCACTTTTCTTTTATTTTCAACTTTATGGTCTTCCTTAATATAATCTAATTTTATTTACTTATTATTTTAATTCCTTGACTGGATTTTCAACTATTGTTCTTTTCTCCTTATTTTTCATTTTATTTTCATTTTTATCTAACTTATCTTTCTTTTTTACTTTTTTCTGCCTGCTTCTAAACTTATTTTATTGCTTACATTTATTTTTATTAACTTATCCTTATAATTCAATCTATGTCATTCTGGGCCCATCCTTTTCTATTGTTACTGGTGATATATTTGTTGGTTTTAATTGGGTTTTACCCTACTTATGTAGCTGTTTGTCTTTGTGTTGTAGCTGTAGGTTTTATCCCCTCTCTGAGTGATACTTAGGATCAAACATGCAAGAGAAGTTTGCCAACAACAAGAACCTCATATAAAAGTATAAGAGAGATAAATCACAGCAGATGCACAAATATCTTCATAGAACCACAAGAAATGTGGAAAAAATACAACATGGCTCCTCTAAAACTTCATAAATATTCAGTAATTAAATCTAAAGTTACTGAACTGAATGAAATGCCAAACAAAAAATTAAAAAGATTGGTTTTACAAGTGTTAAAAGACTTCAAAGAATATATAAATAGTGAATAAATTAAAGAAAACTACAAGATATGAAATAATAATTCAATAAATATACAAAGATTTTGAACAAGGACCAAACAGAAGTGTTGGAAATGAATTGCTCAATAAGTCAAATGAAAAACTCAGTTGAGAACTTTGTGACTACATTATATCAAATGGAAGAAAGGATACCAATGCTTGAAGAAAAAAAGTTGATGATCACTTTCAGAAAGTAATAATAATAAATAATTAACAGAACATACAATACACATAGAATAAGATAAAGAGATCAAATCTATGACTGATGGATTAGATGAAGGGGCCTATGTACAGACTGAAGTCACAGAAAACCTATTAGGTGAATTAAGAGGAGAAATTTTTCCAAATCTTGGGAAAGATATGGACATAGAGGTGTAGGAGGTATATAGGACCCCAAAGAGACATGATCATAAAAATTCCCCACATCATGTTTTAGTTAAAATGTCAAGTGTGCAGAACAAGGAAAGAATATTGAAAGCTGCAAGAGAGAAGCACCAAGTAGTTTATGAAGATAAACCCATCAGAATAACAGCAGATTTTTTTTCAGCAGAGACTCCAAAGGACTTGAAACCCTAAAAGAAATAACTGGGAACCTAGAATGCTATAGTCAGCAAAACTATCCTGCAGAACCAAAGGAGAAATAGAGACCTTCCAACATAAGCAAAATTTAAAGAAAGTCATGAGCACTATGAAAGCATTGCAGAAGATACTTGAAGCTATCCTACAAGCCAAAGAGGAAAAGTACGTCAGCAAATAAAAATGCAGAAAGAACCAACATTAGAAAGACAACATGACAGGAGTTAGAACATATCTTTTTATAACAACTTTGGTTATAAAAGGGCTAAATTCCCAAATTAAAGGATAGAGACTGTCATATTGGATTTAAAAACAAACCCGGCTTTTTGCTGCTTGTGTGAAAGACACCTCACTGGCAACAGATTGAAGGTTGGAAGGAAAATGATACTCGATGAAAATGAAACCTGAATGCAAGAAGAAGTAGCTATACTTGCATCTGAAAAAGCAGATGCCAAGCCAAAATTAGAAGAGATGAAAAAATCACAACATATTAGTAAAGGAAAAATCCATCAAGAAGGTATAACAAATAAGCATGCATTAAACATCAGTGTGCCTAATTTCATAAAACAAACACTACTAGACTAATGGGACAGATAGGCTGAAATATAACAATACTGTGTGACTTCAATACTACACTGTTACCAATATGTAGGTCAACTAGACCAAAAAAAATAAAAAAATAAACACTAGAGTTAAACTACACCATAGATTAATGTGATTTAGTAGATGCCTAAACAATTGCATAATTCTTCTTCTTTTCAAAAGCTCATTGGGCTTTTTCAAAATAGACAATACTTTAGGACATAAAAGAAATGAAGAGCTGCTGATCTATAGAATGAGAGAAAATCTTTGTCAGGTGCTCTTTGGACAGAGGATTAGTAGCTTGAATATATAAAGAACTCAAAAGAGGAGTACCAAAGCACCATATAATTCAATAAAAATGAGCAAATAAACTGAACAGACAGTTCCCACATCATATGAAAAAAATCAACAACTTTAGCTCTCAGGGAAATACAAATGAAAACTATATTAAGATTCCATCTCACCCAGTCAACATGCCTGTCATCACAAATACAGGAAATAACAAATGCTGGTGGATATACAGGGTGTGGGGAACCCATCTGCAGAAGTTGGTAGAATGTTAATTAGTACAACGACTATGGACATCTGTATGGGGTTTCCTAAAAAAACTAAGTAGAACTGCCTTACAATTGAACTACACAGCTCTCTGGTATGTAGACAAGGCTACTAAAATAAGCACACCATGGAGATACCTGCATTTCTGTGTTTGTTTAGGCACAATTCACAACAGCCAAGATTCAGAATCAGTCTAGGTGCCCACCAACATATAAATGGATGACTATAACATGGTGTTTATGCACAATGGAGTATTATTCAACCATAAAAAGAATATAGCTCTTTGTATATTTTTACATCAGATATTTTTCTTTGATAAGCAGTCCTTGCTACCCCAGGCTCAAAACTGTACATATTTCCCTTATAAATTGGTAGATTAATTTATTATCATAGAATTCAATTTCATTATTTAGCAAGTATACGAAAATTTACTATCCTTTAAACACAGTTCAATTCCTGGATATGATGGGAAATGAAAACATCTTTTGTTAACCCAAGAGAAGTAAAACATGAAAAAAAGTACTACTTTTGATTGTCCTAATTGTTTGGGGACACAACATTTTGTGAACACTTGAGAAAATGAAACCATGGAAAATTATCTTGGACAATCATGCTGGTGGAAAATTTCAAAACTCTGGGGAGAGCTGAGAAGCAGTTCTAGAGGTATATGACCTCTCAGGGAGAGTGTTTTCAGTTGAAAATTGAGGAGGAAACTTTGGTTTCTTGATTTATCTTTTTTCCTGAGACCATATCATTGAAAGTGCTTCAGAAGCACTAGGAAAATTCTCTACCTCCACAGTCAAAGGTTCTCTTCATCTCTGTTGGATGGAGAGGAAAAGGTGGTAATCTTACATTCTGAATGGACACTTTTCTCAGCAGAGAATAGTACATGATGTCACCACAATGTGCAACAAATGATGCATGGTGAGATTTATAATTCACAAATTCACTCGTTCACATTCAGAGAAGATGTTAAATTTTGATAAAGTGCTTAAAAGAGTGATGTTGTGCTCAGGCTACCAAATTTAAGGCAATGCGTGGGTCTATCTGGAGCTCTGTACCAGGCTAATTACATAACCCTTTGCTTGTTATGAGCATTGTAATGTTAACAAGGCTAAGAGATGTAGAAACAAATAATCGTCAACACATAATAAATGTTCAGTGAATAGCAGCTGTTCTAACAGTGTTCCTTGCTTGTTTTGGAGAATGTTTTGGCATACCTATTAATTTAAGCTTCATGAAATTAAACTCATTTTTAGCTTTTCATCTTCAAGGAAAATCCAAATAAATTAAAAATAGAGCAAGTGCATGTATTGTTTGTATGAAGGGGAGACTTTACAATTTATTGAGTCTTCCCACCATGAATATGGAATATTCTTGCAAATTCGTAGATGTTAATCCCATCAAGCTTTCCAGCCTCTAGTAACCATTATTCTACTCTTCTGAGAGATCAACACATTTAGCTTCCACTGATGACATGTGGTATTTGTTGATCTGTGCCTAACTTATTTGAGCAAGTCTTTTTTCTAGATATGTTTTCACTTATCATTTATTCTCTTACATTCCCACTATTGTAGATTATACAAATACTATTTTCTGAGGCTGTGTTTGAATAGCAGTGTAATATGATCAATTTAAGTCCTGGAGGGCAGGTTATAGAGTTATTAATGAAGAACATGTAATTTTCTATTTCCACTACACTATACCAATAAGAGACATAGGAGAAAATTTCAAGGTACTAAAGAGTGACTCAGGCCACATAACAGAGACACCTGATCATAACTGTACCTACTTAATTTTTCCTATGTGCATTTCACGTTTTAAATAGCCTCAGGTCCCTGCCGCAGAATTACTTAGAAAAATTTAAGTGTCTTTGTCTGTTAAAACGAGCTAAATTATTAAGACAGCAGAAAAGAAAAGAAAGCTGAAGTATGTATTCAGAAGGACAACAGTAGAAAAAAGAGAAAGCTTTTTTTCTAAATTCCAGAACTTATAATTATCTTTCTAATCTGTCTTAAGGATTTATAAAAATCAGCAGGGTGACATTGAGTGGTGAAAACGATTTGAAGGCTGATCAGGAAATATTTGCAGGTTGTCAGGAAAAGCAATATGCTCTGCTAACATTAAAGAATTAATGGATTTTTATTGCTGAATAATAATCCCATATGAAAAATAAGGTGTATTTAAGAAACCTGTGAGAAAGATAATTATAGAAGGATTTTAACTTATTATATTTGTTTATGATAACAGTGGTTATTTAGAAAATTACATGCAAATGTGAATAATATACACAAATACATATTACTCTTAAATATAGTTACAAAATGTTACTTAAAATGACAACCTTACTAATAATTTTTTAGGTTTAAATATTACAAATATATATTATTTTTAAAGTTGAAAACTTATTTTTTAGAGAATGATGGGTGCTAGAATTAATTTTATTGCTAAAACTGAGGATGGAAGGAGTGGGCAGTGTGAATAGCAGGGCCCAGAGAGAAAATTGTGAAGATCACGTAAGCAGGAGATGGTCCAGAGCCCATGACTCACCTCTGGAGGAGATCCTGAGAAACCTCAGGCACAGCACCGAGTATTCTAGACCATGACTAAAAGAAAAGAAAGACCATGGAATGTTCCAGGGGAAACACAGACAGCATAAGCTACCCTCGGTGGGAGAATGTTGATTTAAAATTGAAATCAAAGTGAATGCGTGGTGGGTGGAGAAGGATGGATCCACGTTATGGCCGTGTGAGCTGGGATTACAGACGTGCACCACTACATGGGACTGAAGTTGTTAACTTAATATTCTGTGTTTCGTTTTCTGTGTTCCACCTATGCAAATAAATTTCCCTCAAACTTTACATCCTTTTTGTGAACTTTAGATAATAGACAATCAAGTATTGCATTTTAAAATTTATGTTAAATTCTAAATATTCTTAACATAATAACCAATATATATTACAAATTTCTAGTTGCAGTCATTTTATATATTCCCTTCCAAATTGTAAAATCATATTTAAATATGCATACAAGTGGGAAGAGTTATTAGTAATATTATTCAGTTTTTCTCACTTAACATATTGCAAAAATGCTTCACTTTCTAAATCTGCATAATACTGTTTGCTTCATAACAGTAGTGATGTAATTTGTAAAATTCTTATTTGCAATAGCATCTTTCTATTTTTGAATATTTTAGATCATTTACTATTACATTTCACACTGTAATATCTTCCAATATAAAGCTTTCCCTAGCAATTCACTTTTGCAATGTATTTTTAGGGCCAGGGTTAATGGTATAGAGTAAAAATATGGGAATGATTGTGGAATAATAAACTAATGTTTTCTAAAACTTTCCCGTGAGTGAAGGAGTATACTTACAATGAGAATAGGTGTGATTTGTAAAAAGCATGATGTCAGTGGACATATTAATTATGATTCATTCATAAAATGAACTTTCTGAAGGAAGCACAAGAGCAGATATTAGTTGTACACAAATGTATATTTATTAATTTCATTAACATTTAAAATTTTAAAATTTAGTCTAAATTTTTCTGTTTAATCTAAATGACAGGCATAAAATCAGATTATTTTAATTCTTATAAGAAATCCTATTATACTTTGATTTACCTACTTTAACAAATGCACATATATATGCATATATAGAGAGAAAATTTCACACACTTACATACAGGTATATGTGCTATTTCAATCACACAGGTGAGGATACAGTCATCCTGCAAAGCTGTGGCTATCTGTGGAAAGTGACACCATGAACTGAAGGAATTAACTAGTTGTCTCATGGGAAAGCCCTGCTGTATAGGGAAGCTGGTTTTATAGGTGAGAGAATGAGTGCATTTTGTCAGGAGCAACAGCTCTAGATCTTTAAATGTGAACTTCATAGTCCTGGGAGATAAGCAGGTAAGATATGTATGAGACCTCTGCTCTACACGAAGGTCCTGTGAATCCGAAACACATACACTGAGGAGACACACTGCATCAGACTGGGTCACATGGTATGAATAATTGGCAAATGATTAATAAATCCTCAAGACTCTGGTTGGTACCCAACATGTTGTTTCTTTTCCTTACCTACATGGTTGTTGCCAATTCCCTCATGTAGGTGGTTGGGAGATCACTTCTGATTTGACCTCATTTGCCCTTTCCTTCTCAGGGTGTCTTCTTCATACATGAACAAAATCAGAAGCTTCACTCCTTGCAGCTGCACAGAGACTTGAACAAGGTCACCCCTTGCGGGAGGTCATTGCTGGAAGTGAAAAAAATCCCACCAATTTCCTGTTCATAGGGGAGAAAGAACTTGAATCTGAGGACAGAATTCCTGTGTCACAGAGAAGATCAAGCATCTGTTGTTTGCTTGAACTTATTATCTTTCAGTGGGAGTTTCCCATCAGTAGATAGGGTAATAAGACCTAAAATAACTGCTTCTACAAATGGAGCCCTGAGCTACTGCTTACCTCACAGTATTTCCTTCAGTGACCAGGAGAAAAATCAGAAGTACACATTTTTGTTTTTATGGATTTTTGTTGTCATTTATCAAATGATGAATTAAAAATAATCTCAGCACAATTCACGCTTGTTATGTGGTAGGTATAGAGGTAGAAAAGTCTCTATTAATGCTTCTCCTACATAAACAATGAATTGATTCATTGAAAGCCCAATTCAGTTCAGGATTTTGAAGAAATTTCATGATTTTCAAGCACTTCTTCAACTGGATCATTTCCTTCTATTTGTGCCTAAGACTATCTCTAGATAAAGTGTGGTGTGCTAGTCACCATTATCTGATGTCAATGGCACACAACATTAATAATTTACATGACTTTGGTTTTCATAAATTTCCTTTCTTTTCAGAATGCTTCCCAATAATTCACTCCAGGAATTCACTAGCAAGTGATCAAGCTGACATTTGAAATAGAAGCTGTTTCTCTTCTTTACCGAGGTGGGGGGTGAGCTGTTTCCCATATTAAACCTCTGTCTATTTTCAAGTTTCCAGTAATTTATTTACACTTCAGTTCTGCCAAGCTCTAAATACTCCTTTAGCAAATTGCTAATTATGTGTGCTCAGTGAAAGTAAAAGCACTCAAGATGAGTTTGAATGAGGATGACTGTAGTACTATCAATTTGTTTGAAGTGAATTGTTCTCATAATACCAAAATTACATGATCAGTATTTAAGTTTCACCTTCCCTTTGGAAGTCATGCAAAATCAGAGCTTTGTAATTGAATTTGTCCTCCTGGGACTTTCACAGAATCCAACAGTTCAGAAGGTAGCATTTGTTGTATTTTTGTTGGTCTATATTGCAACTGTCTGGAGCAACATGCTGATCATGGTGACCATCATTGGTAGCCCCTCTCTGCTGGAATCCCCCATGTACTACTTCTTGGCTTTCCTGTCCTTCCTGGATGCATGTGTTTCTTCTGTCACCACACTGAAGATGATTGTTGATTCCTTCTATGGAAGAAACACCATCTCCTTTGAAGGCTGCATGATGCAGCTCTTTGCTGGACATTTCTTTTCTGGGGTGGAGGTGACTGTCCTCACAGCCATGGCCTATGACTGCTATGTGGCCATTTGCAAGCCCTTGCACTACTCCTCCATCATGAACAGGAGACTCTGCTGTTTTCTGGTGGGCACAACCTGGACAGGGGGCTTCCTGCACTCTGCCACACAAGTTCTTTGTACCTTCCAGCTCCCCTTTTGTGGCCCCAATGTCATTGATCATTTCATATGTGACCTGTTCCCATTACTGAAGCTTGCCTGCACTGACACTCACGTCTTTGGCCTTTTGGTGGTTGCCAACAGTGGGTCTGTCTGCATTATCATCTTCTCCCTGTTGCTTGTGTCCTATGGTGCTATCTTGTTCTCCCTGAGGAAGCACATTTCTGAGGGTCAGAGGAAGGCTCTGTCCACCTGTGGGTCCCATATTGCTGTTGTGATTTTGTTCTTTGTCCCTTGCATATTTGAATATGCACGACTTCCTTCTACCTTCTCCTCTGACAAAATAGTGGCACTATTTTACTGCATGTTGCCTCCTTTGCTTAATCCCCTGATTTATACTTTCAGGAATAAGGAAATGAAAAATGCGATGAGGAAAGTGAGCAAGAGATTGGTGGTAATTTCTTATAAAAAATAAACAATTGCGGAATGTAGATATACAAATCCTTTATAGAATACTTGCAGAACAAATTCATCAACACCTTAAAAAGATCACACAAAGTGATCAAGTTGATTTTATTCTGGGAATGCAAGTAGTTTTCAACATGTACAAATAAATAAATGCAATTTACCACAGAAATAAAATAATAATGACAAGAATAAATATCACATGATCATCTCAACTGATGATGAGTAAGTCTATGATGAAATTCAGCACCCCTTCACAATTAAAGCCCTTAAGAAACAAGTATACTAGGAACATATTTCAATATAGCAAAGACTGCATATATACAACAAACTCATGCCAAAAATCATAATAAATTTGAAGGATAGCTGAAAATATTTCCCCTAAAATCAAGGAACAAGACAAACATGCAACTTTTACAACTCCTGTTCAGTAACATACAGTGGTATCTTGGTTCATGAACTTATCTTTCCATGATTCTGGTTACAAGCCAAACTGGATGAGAACTGAGTCAGATTCAATGGTTAAGTTTGATGTTGACTTGATGGGAAAATTTGATTTGGTTCTCATCCAATTTGGTTTGAGACCAGAATCATAGATAGAGTTAAATTCATTAACCAAAGTACCACTGTATTTGATATTTTAATTAGAGGAATTAAATGAGGGAAAGAATTAATAGGGAAATAAGAAAAAAAGAAGTCAAATTGTCATTATCTGGAAACGATGTTATCCCCTTTATAGAAGACCCCCAAAACACTTTTAGACATGATAAATTCAGTAACGTGGCAGAATATAACATCAACATTAAAAAACACTAGCTTTTCTATGCACCAATAATGGTCATACTGTGAAAGAAATTAGGAAAACAATTCCATTCACACTAGATTCAAATTATAAAATATCTAGGAGTCAACCTAAACAAAGAGGTGACTGACCTCTATAATAAAGTTTAGAGAATAGTGAAGTGAAAAACTGAAGAAGAAACCTGGAGATGATCATGGATCCGTAGAATTAATGTTTGCTATTTTTTGTTAAATGACCAATTATTGAAATTATCTATACATGTAATGCAATCCCCATAAAAATACAAATAACATTCTTCACAGAGGTTAAAAAAAAACCCTAAATGCATAAGAAAACAGAAAAATCAATGCCATTTTTACAAAAAATATACAATATGGGAAATATCACAATAATTTTCCACAGAATATACTAGAAGACCACAAAACCAGTGTGATATTGGTGTAAAAACAGAAAACTGAGATAAAATAGAGGACACAGAAATGAACCTGAGCAGCCACAACCATCTGATTCTCCAAGCAGACAACAAATACATACATTGGAAATAAGACAGCTTCTTCAACAAATAGTGCCCAGGAAAACCAGATATGTACATGTGTAAGGTTGAAATTAGATCCTTACCTCTCACTCTGTATGAAAAATCAACTCCAAGTGGATCAAAGACCTAACTATAAGACAAAAAACTTTGAAACTGCTTGAAGAAAAATGCTTGAAGATGTAGGTACAAGCAATGGCTTCCGAGGTAGGGCTGCAATAACTCAGGAAATTACAGCCAGAATTGAAATAAGGAAGGCATCAACCATAATGCTAAGTGAAATAAATCAGACACAGAAAGTTAAATATCACATGGTTTCTCTTAGATGAGAAATCTAAAGAGTGAATAAATAAAGAATAAAATAAAAGATAAATAGGAAACACGGAGATAGACTTACAGATGTGAAGGAGATCTAGGAATGAGGGGAGATGGAAAGGGAAGTAAAAAAGATTAAAATATGTTATGTACAAGTACCAACTCCCCACAATGAATGTATTCATTTTGTGTCACAAACATACTAATAAAACTGGGATACACCAAATTACAAAGCTTCTGCAGAGCAAAGGAAATAGTAAGCAAAGTAAAAAGACACTCTGTGGAGTGAGAGAAAATCTTTGTCAGCAACTCTTCTGACAGAGGATTAGAGTCTTGTATATCTAAAGAACTCAAAAGGCGACCTGCCAGGTGAGACAAGCAGCTTGAAGCTCTGCTGCGATCCGGTCCCGGGCCCCACCCATACCATGGTGAGGTTCGCTTAGCCGCGCGGGCAACTCCAAGGCCCAGTCCATCTCCCCCCCCACCCCCGCCCGCCCACCTCTGGCCTTCTGGCTTTTCTGCTACCTGGTCCCACACTACAGAGGCACAGGAGATTATAAAGACCCTTGTCCTGAGTGCCACAAGATAGAGTGGAAGTTAGTAACAGAAAGAGGGCTTCTCAGGCTCCTGGATGAAAACTGAAGCCCACTGGAAAAGTAAAGAGAATCTCTACAATAAAGGCACATCAGACTGTACTTGGTCTGCTGCTGGCTTGCTGAGACTCATTGACTCGTATATGCACAGGGATTCCTACATTGCCTACTGTAACAGCAGCGACATACCCTGAAGGAGGCCCATAATTTTCATTTTTTGCTATTTGCGAAAAAGGAAAAAAATTTTTTCTCTTATTTTTAATTCTTAATTTTCACTTTTTTCTACTCTTCAAATTTTTACCTACCTTTCTTTTTTTCTCTTATCTTTTCTTTTTCTCTCTCTCTCTCACTCATTCTCTCGCTGTCCCACATTGCTCCTCATCTCCCTATTTGTTCCTTTCTGCACTGAATTTGGATTTCTCCCTTATTGTTCTTTTCTTCTCTTTTTCCTTCTCTTGATTATCATTAGGTTTAAAGGAAAGTAAATTTGGTATCTAGCCTCCCTGTTGCTGTTAGGTGATTCTATTCACATCTTTGTTCTTTCATTCTGCCTTTTCTTCTTGCCTTTAAAAACTTGTTAGAGTTTGTGTGATCTTTCTGTGTCTTCTGGCCTTACCGCTAGTCTTACCTGATCTTTTTACCTGTCCCTCCCTCCCTAAATCCTTTTAACTCCCCATCCTGAAGGGGAAAGATGCTATATTGAAGAGTTTATTCATTATA
This sequence comes from Heterocephalus glaber, assembly GCF_053883595.1. Lineage (NCBI taxonomy): Eukaryota > Metazoa > Chordata > Mammalia > Rodentia > Bathyergidae > Heterocephalus > Heterocephalus glaber. The sequence continues at coordinate 64,571 of NW_028258479.1, forward strand.
AACTTATGTTGGGTTGGTTCTCGGTTTTAATTTAACTCACATAGTTAAAAGTGATAGATTAATAACTACCACAAATTGTCATTTTCTAAGCTGTACTTGATGTTATGGCATTGTTGACTATGTCATTTGGGCTAACATGTTGTGATTGATCTAATTACTTTTCCTTCCTAGTATAAGGAAAATAAAATAGCTTCAGAGTCATTAGAGTCTTAAAACCCAATCCCAAGCTATATCTGGAAGACACCCCTGAAAAGCAATCATTCCACAAGGGTTTCAAACACAAGCAACAAAGATACCTACATTAAGCAATTTTGAAATATCAACCAAGGAATTAAACCAAGGACAGCACCAAAAACAAAAATGAGAAGACACTTAAGCAAGGCACAAATGCAGGCTTCCATGCCACAAAAAGGAAATTCTGGGGGAAATGAGGTGGAAAAGTCTGATAAGCAACCACTTGGACATCCTGAACTGATAGCACAGGAAGTAACGAAGAAGATGCATTAGACTCTAGAAAAACTCAATACAGAAATAATCTCCCAGGTAAATGCGGAGATGGTGAGTAGAGTGAAAGTCATGATTAGAGGCTCTAGAGCAGAAACAGATAAGAAAATAGATGAGATCAGAAACATGCTGGAAGCCATGAATACCCAGCATAAGAAAGAAATGGAATCCATGAAACAGATTCAAACAGATATTCAGGAGATTAAAAACTCTATTGAAAGCATGCAGAGCACACTAAGAGAATCTGAAAACAGCATTTCAGATATAGAAGACAGGATTGTGGTTAAGGACCATGAAAACAGAGATTTCCTAAAGGTAGGTAAGGGACTATGAGAAATCCATTCAACAGCTGCTAGACAATGCAAAGAAGAATAACCTAAGACTGATAGGAGTCCACAAAAAAACAGTAGAAAGTACAATTGACATAAAAAAAAATGTTCACAGAAGTAATAGTAGAAAACTTCCCAGACAGAGGTAGAGAATTGGACATACAGATAAGTGAGCCATGTAGAACTCCAACTAGCCATGATCAAAAAAATCTACACCTAGACATATAATAGTCAAGATCCCAGAAACCCAACAGAAGAACAAAATTCTACAGGCAGCTAGAGAAAAGAAACAAATCACCTATAAAGAAAGCCCATTAGAATCATGGCAGATTTCTCAACACAAACCCTCAAATCAAGGAGAGCCTGGAGTGAAGTATTTCAAGCCCTAAAAGAAAATAACTTCCAACCTAGACTGTTGTATCCAGCAAAATTATCTTTCAAAATTGATGGGGAAATTAGATATTTTCACGACAAAGAACACCTGAGAAATTTTGTGAACACCAAACTAGTACTCCAAACAATTTTAAAGAATATCCTAGAAAAAGACAATGAAGGTCACAACTCCATGAGCCCCAACAGAGGGAAGGCACCATGCAAGGTAAGACACTAAAGTGAAAGGGGGGAAAGTAAGAAATAAAAGAGCCAACAACATTAAAACATCATGACAAGGATGAGTCAATATCTCTCAATTGGACAAATGGACTTAATAGATGTTTACAGAGTGTTCCACCCCACAAAATCAGAATACACATTCTTTTCAGCTGCACACGGGTCATTCTCCAAAATAGATCACATGCTAGCTTGTAGGGCATATCTAAGTAAATGTAAAAGAATTGAAGTTATCCCCTGTATATTATCAGACCATAGTGCAATAAAATTGGAAATCAATAAAGTACAAAACCCCAAAACTCCCACAAACACATGGAAATTGAACAACACCCTCCTGAACAACCAATGGGTCACAGAGGAAATTAAAGAAGAAATTAGACAGTTTCAACAAGTAAATGATAATACCAATACAACATACAGGAATCTATGGGACACAATGAAAGCAGTTCTACAGGGGAAATTCATAGCAGTGAATGCCCATATTAGGAAAACAGAGAGAACTCAGTTAAATAACCTAATGCAGAACCTCAAGCTCCTAGAAAAAGAAGAGCACAACAAACCCAAAGCTCGTACAAGAAAGAAAATTATAAAGATCTGAGCAGAAATCAATGCAATGGAGACTAAGAGAACGATGCAAAAAAATCAATGAAATACAGAGTTGATGTTTTGAAAGAATACATAAAATTGATAAAGCTTTAGTCAACCTTATCAGAAAAAGGAAAGAAAGGCTCAAATCCATGCAATTAAGAATGAAAAAGGGGAAGTCCCTTCCGCTGCCGCCTCTGGCCTCGCTAGGAGCGGCTCTCGGTGCAGCGGGGACAGGGCTCCCACGGAGCTCTAGACACTGCCCAGAACGCAGCGCCACTCTTCCCCCCTTGCAATCTCCAGCTGCTCCGCGCACGCACGATGCCCTCAGCCACCAGCCACAGCGGAAGCGGCAGCAAATCCTCTGGACCGCCACCCCCATCAGGTTCCTCCGGTAGTGAGGCGGCAGCGGGGGCCGGGGCAGCTGCGCCTGCTACTCAGCACCCAGCACCAGGCACTGGCGTGGTCCAGACTGAGGCCATGAAGCAGATCCTCCGGGTAATCGACAAGGAACTTCGGAACCTGGAGAAGAAAAAGGGTAAGCTTGATGATTACCAGGAACAAATGAATGAAGGAGAACGCCACCAGAGCTTTTCCAGTCAGCCTCACCAAGTGGAGCAGCCAGAGCTCCAGCAAGAACAGCTCCAAACAGTGGTCGGCACTTACCATGGTTCCCAGGACCAGCCCCATCAAGTGACTGGTAACCACCAGCAGCCTCCTCAGCAGAACACTGGATTTCCAGGTAGCAGTCAGCCTTATTATAATAGTCGTGGTGTATCCCGTGGAGGTTCGCATGGTTAGAGGCTTGATGAATGGATACCGGGGCCCTGCCAATGGATTCAGAGGAGGATATGATGGCTACCGCCCTTCGTTCTCCAACACTCCAAACAGTGGTTATACAGTCTCAGTTCAGTGCTCCCCGGGACTACTCTGGCTATCAGCGGGATGGATATCAACAGAATTTCAAGCGAGGGTCTGGGCAGAGTGGACCACGGGGAGCCCTACGAGGTCATGGAGGGCCCCCAAGACCCAACAGAGGAATGCCGCAAATGAACACTCAGCAAGTGAATTAATCTGATTCACAGGAGTATGTTTAACTGCCCCAAACACACTGGCCAGTGTACTATAATATGCTACCAGAAGAGTCATCATCTATTTGTTCTCCCTTTCAGGAAATGTATTGTAAAGGGACTGTTTTCATCCCATAAAGGCAGGACTACAATTGTCAGCTTTATATTACCTGGATATGGAAGGAAACTATTTTTACTCTGCAGGTACTCTCCTAAGCGTCATCTTGAGCCTTGCACAGGATATTCAGATTCCTCACCCTTGCTTAGGAGTAAAACATAATATACTTTTATGGGGTGATAATATCTCCATAGTTATTTGAAGTGGCTTGAACAAAAGCAAGTCTGACTCTTGGACATTGGATAAAATCTACAAGTCAGCCCTAGAGTTTTTCAATATTTGACAAAACATATTTTCCTTGAGAGGAAGATGGAAGGAGTGGAGTGTGGTTTGCAAAACAACTGCATTTCACAGCTTTTCCAGTTAAATTGGAGCACTAAACATTTAGAGGCGTACCAAACTATGCATGGGTCCTTAGTCACACATGGAAGGCTGGCCATCAGCTTTGACACAAGCACTGTTCAGCTGGTCAAATGACTGTGATTAAAAACACATGTAAATTGCTTTTTAACAGCTGATAACTGTGTAAGACAAAGCCAAAATGCAAATTAGGCTTTGATTGGCACTGTTTGAAAAATATGCAACATAATGGGAAATAATCTGGATAGGCCACTTCTGTACTTAATGTGAAGTATTTAGATAACTTTTGGACACTTCTTAACAGTTTCTTTGGGACAATGACTTTTATAAAGTTTGGTACCAAATATCATTCCTTATGACATGTACATTGTCATCACTAATCCTTGGATTTTGTTGTATTGTCACCTAAATTGGTACAGATATTGATGAAATTCTCTAATGGATAATTATAACACTCTTGGCCACATGTTTTTCCTGCAGCTTAAGTTCTTTAAAAAGATATCAAATGCCTGCTGCTACCACCCTTTTAAATTGCTATCTTTTGAGAAGTACCACTATCCGTTTTAGATTGATTTCCCTGCTTTAGGGAAATGAGTCAGTAGCTTCAGTTCTGATGGTATTAGCAAAACAAATAAAATGTGTATAAAATTTGTATCTTGAAACACATGTTCAACAGCTAGCAGCTTATGTAGTTTCACCCCTGTGCGTTGTTAGTGTCACAAATTTCATGGTTGTCTCCAGCAGCTGTTTCTGTAGTATTTGCAGTTATCATTTGTCTAATTCAACCCTAATTGAATTCTCCTTTTCTCATGGAGGCATTTATGTTCAAAGTGGTGATTTCTTCCCCTAGATGCATAGGGAGAGTCTCAAGTTTGGAGATGGATGGTTTAGTAGTGACTTAGCCATATGTACTATATTGGAATTTGTGCTAGCAGTTTGAGCACTAGTTCTGCGTGCCTATGAACCTAATTCTGCTTGCTGTCCCATTCCACTTTGACTTTATGGAGAATTAATCCCATTTATTAAGCAAAGGCTACTAAGTTAATGGTATTTTCTGGGCAGAAATTAAAATTTTACTTTTAGCCTTTAGCTAAGGAAATTGTCCAGTATGTACTCAGCTACTTAAAAAAAAATCAAAATTATTCATCATTAGACAACTGGAGTTTTTTGCTGGTTTTGTAACCTACTAAAATGGATAGGCTGTTGAACATTCCACATTCAAAAGTTTTGTAGGGTGTTGGGTAATGGGGAATCCTCAATGTTTATTTTAAAATAAATAAAATAAGTTCTTGACTTAAAAAAAAAGAATGAAAAAGGGGAAGCCACAACAAATACAGCAGAAATCCAGAGAATCATCAATACCTACTTTGAGAACCTGTACTCTAATAAAATGGAAAACACAGAAGGAATGGACAGATTCCTAGATACATACGAATTGCCAAAATTAAATGAAGAAGATATAGAAATTCTAAGCACCTCAATTACAATGAGTGAAATTGAAAATGTAATAAAAAACTTACCAACAAAGAAAAGCCCAGGTCCTGATGGCTTCACTGCTGAATTCTACAAGACATTTAAAGAAGAACTATCACCATTACTCTTCAAACTCATCAAAGAAATTGAAAGGGAAGCAAGGCTTCCAAATTCATTCCTGGAAGCAAGTGTTACTTTGATCCCCAAACCAGGGAAAGATCCAACCCAAAAAGAGAACTACAGGCCAATCTCCTTAATAGATGCAAAAATCCTCAACAAGATACTGGCAAACAGAATACAGAGGGTCATCCAGAAGATCATACACCCTGACCAAGTCAGATTTATCCCAGGGATACAAGGACGGTTCAACATCCGTAAATCAATAAATGTAATACACTATATTAACAGAGTCAAGG
>NW_028258479.1:70057-195881 GCF_053883595.1 Heterocephalus glaber
GTTTTATTAAATATATGAACAGTAATTGGGTTTTTTACTACTCTTCTCTATAGACTATCATGTGACAGAGATAGAATCAATAATATCATTTCTTCCCCCCCAAAAAATCATCTGAGGAGAAATAGAATCACCAAGAAAAGTTTATTCAGCTTCTTGAACTAGAAAAATGAAAACTATTGACTAAATGTTTCTGAGTGTTCACTATTGTAGAACACATAATGATGAAGATGCAGTCTGTGACAGACTGTGCCATTGTCCTGTTCACAGTTTCCTGGCAGGTCCTGTTGTCCTGAGCTCTCATCTCTGAAGCAAGCCTTCTACATGACTTAATGCAACACAGTAACAATATCACAGAATTTGTCCTCCTGGGCCTCACTCAGGATCCCAATGCACAAATAGCACTATTTGTCATGTTTTTAATTACCTATGCTGTGACAATTCTGGGGAACCTGCTCATCATGGTGACTGTCCTGGCCAGCCCCTCCTTGGGCTCCCCGATGTACTTCTTCCTTGCCTATCTGTCACTCATGGATGCAGTTTATTCCACTGCCATTTCACCCAAGTTGCTGATGGACCTACTCAGCAATAGGAAGACCATTTCTTTCTGGGCCTGCATGAGCCAGCTCTTTATAGAGCACCTATTTGCTGCCGCTGAGGTCTTCCTTCTGGTGGCTATGGCCTATGACTGCTATGTGGCCATCTCTAAGCCTCTGCACTATTTGACCATCATGAACCAACTGCTTTGCATCCTTTTCTTGGTAGGGTCCTGGGCTGGAGGTTTTGCACACTCTGTGATTCAACTTGTGTTGGTTTATGATCTCCCCATCTGTGGCTCCAATGTCATGAATCATTTCATCTGTGACATGTACCCATTACTGGAGCTTGTGTGCACTGACACCTATCTCATTGGCCTCAGTGTGGTGGCCAATGGTGGAGCCATCTGTATGGTAGTCTTCATCCTCCTCTTTATGTCCTATGGCTTCATCCTAAACTCCCTTAAAACTCACAGTCAGGAAGGGAGGCGCAAGGCCCTTTCTACCTGCAGCTCACATATCACCATGGTTGTCCTCTTTTTTGTTCCCTGTATTTTTATTTATGTTAGACCTGTTTCTACCTTTCCCATTGACAAATCAATAAGTGTGGTTTTTACAGTTTTTACTCCCATGCTGAATCCTTTAATATACACCCTGAGAAATTCAGAAATGAAAAATGCTATGAAAAAACTCTCATGTAGGAAGTGAAATAATGATTAAATATAAATATGTGACTGGCACTCAGGTTATTTGCTAGGAATTCCACAACCACACCACAAAGTCAAAAAAGATGCTGTTGGCAACACGATGGAGTCTCTATGCCTGCTTCTATTTGTTATGTAAAGCCATCAAAGAGTACAATAAATTCTCTTTTGTGATTAAGATCAATCTTATAGATAATAAGAGAGGATAAATAAAAGATATTTGTCCTGTTGAAGGAAAAAATAAGTCACTCTGAAACTTTATGTTTTCAACTTTTATTGAAATGAGATTTAAAGTTTTAAATAATGCAAATAAACTACTCTTTATGACAACAATCATTATTTATTATATTATGTCATAGATCCTGTTGCCATTTAAGGAGTGACTTTTTTCAATTTTTGTTTTTCATTAGTACATGTTTACAGTATATAATAGCCACATTTCTCATAATAGCTAAATCTTGGAAGCATCCTATATGTCTAATAATAGATAAATAGATGAAAACATATATAGTATTTGAACACAGTGGAGTACTACTCTGCCATAAAGAAAGATAAACTAGAGTCATTCATAGAAAAATGGATATATCATAAGACCATAATGTTAAATGAAAAGTAAGAAACAAAGGCTTGAAGATTGCATGGTTTCTCTTATGATGGACACACAAAACATAAGTGAATAAATAAATAGAAAAATAAAATATAGATGAAAGGAGCTAGGGAGACAGATCTTTTGCAAATGGGAATGGGAATGGGACTTAGAGATGTAGGGGAGGGAAGGAAAGGAGAGGAAAGGGATAAAAAAAGAATTGAAATATGTTGAGGCTACTTCTGAAAGCTTAATATCATCCAAATTAATGAGAAAATATCTGACTAATAGTTGAATTTTTCTAGGCAAAAGAATGAGTTTTTATTTTTATGTTAATTATTCTGTTATCACAGCAACACAGTAGCTGCCTTCCAGAGTTTGGTTACTGCGGATGCACTGTGCTTTGGAAAACACTCCATTCCAATTTATGAGCATGTTTGTGTGATTCTTCTCACTGTTTATCATGTGCATTTTTCATATTCTTATTTTGTCTTCATGAAAGAAAAAATGAGTAAGGAAAAAATATATATATAACAGTTTCCTAAATCTGCTGCAATCTAAAACATCAAAAACTGGGAAGAAGATAGAATTGCTTTCATTACACTATGAAACATCAATTATACTTTATAAGAGTTTCCTTTTCTAACTGAAATTCTTCATGGTGAGTAGGACATTTATACATCCTCTTTTACAGGTGATTGTATGGTTTCGCTGAGGCTATCCTATGAATTACAATCTGAATACCAATGCAGTGTAGTTCAGTTGCTCTACATACACTGATGAAATGCCTGACACTGTGAGATGCTTAATATTTTTGTGAATGTAATGGGTGCATGAATGTCCAATCACTGTGATTTTAATTTGCATTGTATTTCCTCTGAAGTTGCGGATGTTTTCATGTTTACTGGAAATTAGTTTTTCTAATCTTTTATGAAATTTGTATTTTTTCTTCTTTTTTCAGCTTCAAAACAAGTGTTATTGGTAGACTTTTTTGTTGTTGTTGTTCTTTTAATGGAACATTTTAGGTATACAATTCATTTACATTTATCATTGGGTGTTTGTACCTGTACATGATATATCTTGATCCTTATTTTTTTTTCCCCATTACCCATGCACACTTCAGCCCCTCTGCCCATCCCTATTTACATAGATTTCATTTCCATTTTTTTCTTTTCTCATAGTTTTTCCTTTCCCTCTTTGCCTTTCCCCTTCTCCCCCCTTCACTCCTTCATCTTTGGACCTTTGTTCCTATTTCAAATTATCAATTATTCATTTTAATCTTTTTAACCCTTGTTTACACTATCAGTGTCTCACACTAGTGAAACTATTTGGTATTTACACATGTGTGTCCTATTTATTTCACTTAAGAGTATGGCCTCGATATGCATCCATTTAGCTATAAATGACTCTAGTTTCTCATTCTTTATGGCTGAGTAGTACTCCATTTTATAAAAATACCACATTTTCTTTATCCAGTTTCCAGTTGATGGGCACTTGAGCTGCTTCCAAGCTTTAGCTATTACAAACTGTGCTGCTATGAACATGTGTGCTGATGAGCTCAGAAACATGCTGGAAGCCATGAATACCCAGCATAAGAAAGGAAAACCATGATCGCCCAACATAAGAAAGAAATGGAATCCATGAAACAGATTCAAACAGATATTCAGGAGATCAAAAACTCCATTGAAAGTATCTACAGCAGACTAAGAGAATCTGAACATAGAATATCAGATATAGAAGACAGGATCATGGTTAGGGATCATGGTTAGAGATCATGAAAATGGAGATTTCTTAAAAATAGTAAGGAACCACAAGAACTCAATCCAACAACTGCTAGGTGATGCAAAGAAGAATAACATAAGACTGATAGGAGTCCATGAAAAAACAGGAGAAAGCACAATTGACAAAAAAAACCTGTTCACAGAAGTAATAGTGGAAAACTTCCCAGACAGAGGTAGAGAATTGGACATACAGATAAGTGAGACATATAGAACTCCAACTAGCCATGATCAAAAAAAAAAAAAAATCTCCATCTAGACATATAATAGTCAAGATCCCAGAAACCCAACAGAAAAACAAAATCCTACAAGCAGTTAGAGATATGAAATTTGTATTTATGTTTTTGCTGTTTATTTGGTTTCCTATTATTAAATTATTGGCATTGTTTATATGTATTTTATACTAATTGTTTATTGTATGTATGTCACAAAATCTCTATTTATTGTTACAATTTTGCTACTGTATTATTTCATTTGATGAAAAAGAATGTCCTTTGTGATTTGATTGTTTTTAATAGTTTTAAAAATTGAGAAATTGAATATTTTTATGATACATAATACATTGGGTATGACTAAGTGATATGAAAACCTTCAATGCAAAAATTTAAAATTTCAAAATGTAATGATGGATGTTAGGAGTTGCACATTGTCACACAGTAAGTAAAGCAAGTAATATCTAATCCAGCCTGAAAGAGGAAGCATCCAACTTCCCTCACCAACCATACACCAGCAAAGATGCGCTTCCCCACTGTCTGAGGATCTATTCCCAAGGAATTCTGAGGCTCAGATGAAGGAACTTGGAACTGGAAAATCCACTGTAGTTGTTCTACATCTTCAAAAGTCAGTAACTAGAGTTTCTCACTTGTGTTGGAGTGGAAGCTGCTGATTAAGGCCTGAATCATTGTCTGACAGACAATAATGGTCTTGCTTCTATAATTCAATCCCTTATGTTCAATCCCATATTAATTTAATAATTGCTTCTACAAGAATGAAAGTTTGTTCAAAAAAACATGAACAGTGCTTATGATATTGTGAAGTTACTTCTTTGATGTATCATTCCATGGGCTCCACTGAGCTCCTACCATTTTGTGTAGTTACATATTGGATCTTATGTGTTTGAAAATCCCAAGGTACAGGGTCACAAACATATCTGGCTTAACCAGATAAAGATCTGTTCCAGGTGATGGGCTCCAGTAGAATTTTAAGGTTGTAACCTACCTAACCAGTGTATTAAATCAAGCAACCTCAAATGTAACATGTACTACTTGTAAGAAAGTGTACATCTAATCATTGTGCCTCTCTAATTGGTAAGTAGTAAAAGATGTACAGATGTATCTTTACTTTGGAAGAACCACCTAACATGATCAAACTAATCTGGGTTAAATTATTGCACAAAAATGGAGAATTTATGTATGGTGAAGCATCCTCTATCTCTTCCAGTAAGAAAATACTTTGAAAATATTAACTGATATAGATGTTGGCAGATTTGCTTCATAGTTAATGCCACATTTCTCAATAACCCATACAGAAAATAAATAAAAGAAACCACCTCTTTCAATTCTTCTGCTACTTCAGATAGTTATGTATGTGACCCTGCATCCAAGGCCTTTATAACACAGAAGATCCAAATGCATACAGATCCCAGTGAGAAGCTGGTATGGACCAGAGTGGAATGGCTGCTGGCAGGTCCAGCCATGGCACAGTTGGGCTTACAGGCCCTAGCCAAAGACCTTCCTGAAAAAGAGCTGGACAGAAGCACAAGCAACAGCCAGAAGCCTGCCACAATACCATTGGTAAGGGCAGTTAGACCATAGCCAGAAGTCCCCCAAGACACAAATGACTAGGGAGCTCAGCCAACAGCCAAAGGTTCTCCCAGAGAACAGCTACATAGGAGGGCAGGCCCTAGCCAGAGGCATATCTAGATATAATCCCAAGTGTGCAAAAACCCCAGCCAGAACTCTGAACTGACAACAGATGTCACAGGGATTCATAGTGCCACTACTCTGAACTCAGGAATTGGTCCAGTGGTGAGCAGCAGAGAAAAGTCTGCTTGGTGGCTTGCTGAGAATTGAAGACCACTGGGTGAGCAAAAAGTTGCCTCAACAAAGGTGCAGCAGGCTGCATCTCTTCAAATGAGAATACATGTAAATAAGCCTCAAACCAGACTCCCAGATCACCTAAGGGAACCCCAAAGGGCATCATGATGGAACAAACTGGTACTCAACCTCCCGGACTCCTTGGGAAAATAAAGAGGACATGGAAAAAATGAAATCAGAAATAATTTGTCAGATAACAGCAGAGATTGTGTCCATAGGGCAAGACATGATTAATAAATCTAGAGCAGACACAGATAAAAGAATAGAGCAGCTGAGGAACACGATTGAATCCTGACATAGGAAACAAATGGAATCCATGCAACAGATGCAAACAGATTTCCAGGAGATTAAAAACTCCATTGAAAATTTATGCAGCATAATGAGCCAGTGTGAGGACAGGATTTCTGATATAGAAGAGAAGATTGCAATTAATGACCAGGAAAAGAAAAAATGGTTTAAAATTGTAAGGGACCCCAAGAACTGAATCCAGCAGCTGCTAGATGATGCAAAGAATAAAATGAGAATGATTGGAGTCAATAAAGAAACAGGAGAGAGTGCAGACAACATAAAAAAACTGTTCATAGAAGTAATGGCAGAAAACTTCCCAATCAGGGGAAAAGGTCTTGACATACAGATGAGTGAGGCATATAGGACCCCAACTAGATGTGATAAAAAATATTGACACATAGGCATATAATTGTTAAAATTCCAGAAACCCAATGGAACAACAAAGTCCTACAAGCAGAAAAGAAACAAATCATATACAAAGGAAAGCCCATCAGAATCACAGCAGACTTCTCAACACAAACCCTCAGGCAAGAAGATCTTGGAGTGATGCATTTCAAACCCTAAAAGAAAACAAACTCCAACCCATATTGATGTACCCTGCAAAACTAACTTTGAAAACTGATGGAGAAATAAGATACTTCCTTGACAAAGAGCACCCGAGGAACTTCATGAATACTAAACCAGCATTCCAGAAAATTTTAAACAGTATCCTAGGAAAAGACATTGAGGACCATAACTCCTGGAAGCCCAGCAGAATGAATCCATCAGGCATGACAAGAAATTGAATCCAAAGGGGTAGAATCCAACAAGAAGAAAAATTCATGACAAGGCTAAGTCAATACATATCAGTTATAAGCATCAATGTTAATGGTCTCAATTCACCAATCAAAAGAAATAGACAGGTAAAATGAGTCAAGAACCAAGATCCAATAATATTCTGCATACAAGAAACACAATTAAAAAAGAAACTCAGACTGAAAGTTAAAGTGTGGGAAAGAAAACTCTATGCAACAGAAACCCCCAGAAAAGCAGGAGTAGCTACCCTTTTCACAGATCAAATGAGTTGCAAACCAACACTGATTTAGAGAGACAAAGGACACTACAACCTTGTAAAGCAAAAAATTAAAGAGGAAAAGATGATAATCATAAATATATATGCACCAAATAGTAGTGCAACCAAATATATAAAACAAATATTAATAGACATGAAAAATCAAATAAACACTAATAAAATAGTAGTGGGGTACCTCAGTCCTCCACTGTGACAGATAGATCAATTAGATAGAAAATAAAAAATGAAATACTAAATGAAATTGGGTTTCAACTTGCCAAAGATTAAAACTAGAACTGTATCTCTCATCATGCACTAAATCAAAATCAAAATGGATTAAAGATGTAAATATTAAAACAGAAATGCTGAACTGGCTGGAAGAGAGGTTAGGTAGAACTCTAGAAGACATTGGTATAGGAAAGCTTTTTATGAACAAAACCTCTGTTGCACTTGAACTAGCACAAACAATGAACAAGTGGAATCTCTTCTCATTAAAAGTTTCTGCACAGCAAGAGAAACCACCAACAGTGTGAAGAGACAACCCACAATGTTGGCAAAAATTTTTCATCAGGTTTTCCTCAGACAAAAGTTTACTATCTACAATATATAAAGAACTTTAAAAAATCAGACCTCCCCAATTTAAAGACCCTATCCAAAATGGGCATCTGAGATGAGCAGACATTTCTCAGACAAAGAAGTAGAAATATCAAATAAACATATGAAAAAATGTCCAACATCACTGGTCATTCAAGAGATGCAAATGAACACAATGATGAGATTTCACCTCACTCCAAAATGAATAGCTGGTATCAAGAAATCAACCAATAGCAAATGCTGGTGTGGATGTGAGGAAAAAGGAACCCTTCTCCACTGCAGGTGGGAGTGTAGACTGGTGCAACCACTGAAGAAATTAGTATGGAGATTCCTCAAAATACCAGGATTAGCCATCCCATTTGAACCAGTGATTCCCCTGGTGGGTGTCTTTGCAAAAGAATTAAAAGGATCATGCCACAATGCCACAATGATAAATGTGCATCCTTGTTCATAGCAGCATAGTTTATAATAACTAAAACTTGGAAACAGCCCAGGTGCCCACCAACTGTAGGATAAAGAAAATATTTTTTAAATGGAGTACTACTCAGCCATAAAGAATGAGAAATTAGAGACATTTATAGCTAAATGGATGCACATTCTGGGCACACTCTTAAAGGAGATAAATAGGACACACATGTGTAAATACCAAATAGTTTTTCTGGTGTGAGAAACTGAAAGTGTAAATAAGGATCAAAATGTAAACTAGATAATGTGGTATAGGAAGAAAAGGTGCAAAGGTAAAGAGGAAGTGGGTGGGGTAAGGGAACAGAAAGAAGGGAATGGAATTAACATAAGAAAAGGAAAAAGTGGAAACAAAGTCTTTGCAAATAGGGCGGGGTGGAGGGATTGAAGGGAGGGCAGGGAAATGGGGAAAAAATAAGCATCAAAATATATTATGTAAAAATACATATTCCCAATAATGAATGTGAACACATTGTATACCTAATGTACCAATAAACTTAATTTGAAAAATTTATACCATTGGGGGGAAGCACCTAAATAGCAGTATTTGTCAGTTTTTATGCAGAACAATGAAAAAAATTCATTCTTTTATCAATCAGTTTCATTGCCATATTTAGAAAATCTTTGTGTAAGCCAATGTCACAACAATTTTATCTTATGTTCCCTTGTAGGCCTTTTATAACATTAGGTTTCATAAATCATTTTGGTTGACTTTGTTTATGGTGTAAATGATTGATTGAATTTCACTTTTCACAGATGGATACCAAATCACCTCAGCACTATTTCCGGAAAACAGTACTATTTCTCTAGTGAATTTCTTCAGCATTTACAGAAGAACCTTCCAGGTCTCATGTCTATTTCTGGACTACCTATTCTGGTCGATTAATCAATATATGTACCCTTTCTCCATTACTATACTTACTGTTATGTGTAGAAATCCACTAATGTGAGATAGTCAACCTTATTCTTTTTCAAAATTATTGTGAATATTCTAATTATTTTTCTTTTCATAAAATCTTTGAACAAGGTTGTCAATTTCTACACTTTGTTGTTACAAAGTTCTTTGAATCTATAGATCTCCTTGTGTCTTAATTTCATTTCTTCCAATGATGTTTGTGTAGTTTCATAGTATAGTATATAGTTGCAAAGCTGCTCCTTGACATTTTTATCTGAGTTTTTCATCTACTGATTTAATCTTAAATTTTATTGGTCTGCTTAGACATTTTATCTGGCTTAAGTTTTATTAGATATTATGTTTCTAGCCCTGAATACTTTTCTTAAATGTTTGAATATCTGCAAAATTATTGTTTTATACACACACACACACACACACACACACACACACATACACACACCCACACTCTGGACAATACCTTACAATCTTTATCTTTTTGAAGGCATCTATTGTGATGTGGGTTCTCTCTTTTCTGAATTCATTTACTTGAATATTCTTTTTTTTTTATTAGTCCAGTGTTTGTCAATTTTGTTTGTCCTTTAAAAAACAACATTTTGTGTTACTGAATTTGTCACTGTAATATTCTTTTTCTCTCATTGAATTTGTTTTAATGGCTCTCAAAATTTTGTGACAGATTATTGGTCAAGTTGTTTCCATTAAAAAGTGTTGATTTTAGTATAGTTTCAAGTTGGGGATTGTGATACCCCCAGCCATGTTTCTGTTGCTTAGAATTGCTTTAGATATTCTAGGTCTCTTATGGTTCCAAATGAATTTTTGGATTGTTTTCTCTAGTTCTGTGAAGTACATTGTTAGAATTTCAATTGGCATTGCATTGAATCTAAATTGTAGTTTTGGAAGCATGGTCATTTTCACTATATTGGTTCTTCCTACCTAGGAGCAAGGTATATCTTTCCATTTTCTTTTACCTTCTTTGATCTCTTTTTTCAGAGTGTTCTAGTTTTCAGTGTTGAGGTCTTTTGCTTCCTTTGTTAGATTGATTCCTAGATATTTCATTTTTTTGGATGCTATTGTAAAAGGGATTGTTTCCCTAATTTCTCTCTCAGTGAGGCTGTTATTTGTGTACAAGAAGGCTATTGCTTTTTGAGTGTTGACCTTGTGTCCAGCTACTCTACTGAATCTGGCAATTAAGTCTAGGAGTCTTTTAGTGGAGTTTTTTGGGTCTTCTATGTAAAGTATAATATCGTCAGCAAATAATGACAGTTTAACTTCTTTTCCTATCTTTATTCCTTTAATTTCTTTCTCTTTTCTAATTGCTGTGGCTAAAGTTTCCAGAACTATATTAAACAGGAGTGGTGATAGTGGGCATCCTTGCTTTGTTCCTGATTTTAGTGTGAAAGCTTTCAGTTTTTGACCATTTAGTATAATGTTGGCTGTTGGTTTTTCATAGATAGCCTTAATCAGGTTAAGATAAAGACCTTCTATTCCAATTTTCTGTAGGGTTTTTATTATGAATGGGTGCTGGATTTTGTCAAATGCCTTTTCTGCACCTATTGAGATGATCATATGGTTTTTGTCCTTGACTCTGTTAATATGGTGTATTACATGTATTGATTTACGAATGTTGAAGCATCCTTGCATCCCTGGGATAAATCTGACTTGGTCAGGGTGTATGATCTTTTTGATGACCCTCTGTATTCTGTTTGCCAGTATCTTGTTGAGGATTTTTGCATCTATGTTCATTAGGGAGATTGGCCTGTAGTTCTCTTTTTGGGTTGGGTCTTTCCCTGGTTTTGGAATCAAAGTAACACTTGCTTCCAGGATTGAATTTGGAAGTATTTCTTCCCTTTCAATTTCCTTGATGAGTTTAAAGAGTAATGGTGTTAGTTCTCCTTTAAATGTCTTGTAGAATTCAGCAGTGAAGCCATCTGGACTTGGGCTTTTCTTGTTGGTAAATATTTTATTACATTTTAAAAACTAATAATTTAAAACTGCCACACACAAAAAAATAGAAATGGTCCACAAAACATTCTCCTTTCCATCTGAAGGTTTTGTGATGCATTGTTATCATTAACAAGTCTTTCACTATTAAATGGCCAATTGGGAGAAACAGACCCATCTTCCACCGCTGATTAAGACTGGGGTGGCAAGGGCTAGGGAAAATATTCACTTAGTCTTCTGAGCTTTCTGGACTGACTTGGCCACCTTACCATCTCCAGCAACCTTCTTGTCCACTGCTTTGATGGCACCCACAGCAACTGCCTGTCTCTTATCATGAACAGCGAAATGACCCAGAGGAGGATAGTCAGAGAAGCTCTGCGCACATGCAGGGGGGCTGGCCTGGAACCCCCCTGTCAACCATGACAGCATCACAGATTTCAAGAATTTGGGGCCCTCTTCCAGCTTCTTACCAGAGTGATGACCCATTTTTCCTTTCAGCTCAGTAAACTTGCAAGACATGTGAGCTGTGTGGCAATCCAGCACGGGCACAGCCAGAACTGATCTGGCCTGCATAGTTCAGAATAATCACCTGAGAGGCAAAACCAGCTGCTTCCATTGCTGGATTATTTTTGCTGTCAACAGCAACGTTGACACTATGAACATCTCTGACAGACACGTTCTTGACACTGAAACTCATACTCCATTATTTCCTTATTTCTGCTATGAGCTGATTTAGTTCCCTAAATTTTGGTGTAAATTTTGGTTATTTATGTGAGTTCCTTTTTAAATACAGATTTTTGTTGCAATAAATTTTTGTCTTTGTACTGTCTTTTCTTTGTACTTCTTTGTGCTCTATGTTTTACATAGTGTGAATGTAAGAATGTCAATATCTAAATGGGAAGAAAAAAAGTAAATAAAGAAGGAGGCATGAGAAAAGTATGCCAATAGAAATTTTCAAAAGAAAACATACAAGTGGTCAAGAGGTATGTAAAAAGGCAATCAATGTTACTAACTGTCAGGGCAAATCCAAGTCAAAGCACAGGGAGGTATGACCTCACATCTGTTAGAGTAGCTGTTATAAAAAAAACAAAGATAAAAATTGGGTGAGGATGTGGAGAAAGCAACCCTGCACACTGTTGTTGGAAATCTCAACTAGTACAGTTATAGAAGACTGTATGGAGGTTCCTCTCAGAATTAAAAGTAGAACTACAACATCAAGCAGCAAAACTACTTCTGGGTATTTATCCAAAAGAAATAAAAAGTTGATCTCAAAGCACTCTTAACATTGCAGCATTTATCACAAGAATCAATATATAAGAACACTAAAGTGTCTTTCACTTAATGAATGGACAAACAAAATGTGATGCACAAAAATATCTACTATAAACTATAATCCCATTGTTATATATGTGCTATTATATTACATGTAAGTAGTATATTAATTATAATAATCACCCAACATATATGTTATAAAATACATTTTGTATGACATATAGAATAAATATAAATATTTTACATTCAATAGGATATATATACTGCCTTTTATGATAAAAATAGGTGAATCTAGGGGATATTATTATTTTATATAAGTCAAAGACAAAAAGACATAATTAATTGGCTCACTTACATATAGAATAGAAAATAGTAAAAGCCACAGAACAGAGAATGAATGGCACTTATTTGTTAGGTCCTGAAGAATGAGGGAAAGGGAAAGGCTACAAAGTCACGTTGGTTCTTTGTAAGTCGTTGTAAAGTCTGCAGAGTTTGGAAACACAAAATGAATGTTTTCTGCATTCTAATGTACAGCATAGTAGCTACAGTGAATATGGCTATATTGTATACCTGAAATTTGCCAAAATGACTATATTGGACATTTGAAATTTGCTAAAAGAGTAAAACAAATATTTTAACCATAAAATAATGAATAAGGAAAAATATTCATTATCTGAAGTGATAGATGTGTTAATTATTTCAATTGTTGTGATCACTCCACCATATATACACATATGAAAACTTCAAATTTTATGCCTTGGGTAGATGTGATTCCTGTTTTTCAATTACACAATAATAAAGCTGAATAAAAATTAAAACAAGAAAACATATTAATGGTACTACTCAAATACGACTAATTTTCAATCAATTTAACAGTTTTTGCTGTTATTTTTGTGTATAGAATATATTTCAGTAGAGATTGACAGTTTGATTATTGTGTATTCTATATGATTGAAGTAATTTGAGAGGCATAGCTATGTTATAACCCCATGCATCTATTTCATTGACAATGTCATGAATACTTACAGACATATAGAGTGATCTCATATCTGTTTTCTCTCTCCCTTTTCCTACTCGAATATTCATTCTAAGAATTGGCCTGTTTGAAAGTACATAATATAACATATTGCTTTTCTTTTGGAAGCAAAGTGAGCTTTATTTACATTTCATTTAAGTTTTCAATGACTTGTTCTGAAGACACTTTTCTCATCTTGGGTTGTGAGTTCAGATGTCATCTGAAAACCATAGGTCAAATTGTTTAATCACAAAATTCATCTATATTGTTGGACATGATTTTTATATGTACTTTTAAAAGTTTTTATTAATTTTATAAGATATTGGAATTCAGTATGGTATTTTCATACATGCATATAATATATTTTGATTATTCTATCCCCTTATACCTTCCTTTATACTCATAGGGAATTACTTGTTGCAGTGTTATGTTGTATTTTTGGTTTTCTTGATACAGGGTCTCACTATATATTCCAGGCTGACCTCGGCTGACTCATGGCTATCCTCCTGCCTCCACCTTCTGAGGGCTGGGATTACAGGTGGGCACCACCCTGCCTGGTGTCCAAAGGTTGTTATTTTGGTAAGAAAGTTTTTGCATATTTCATTTGTGCTCAGACTGGATTTTTCCTTTTTGGTGATTTGACCCCCATGTTGTTTAATTATGATATTTCCTCCAGAGAGTGTGTTACTGTAAAACTTTCTACACAGTTATTCTTCTTCTGGCATCTCTGGAGGTGCCTAGTCTACCCTCAGCATTATGACTAAGGTTCCAACGAGTTCAATTAAGGAAACTCAGCCTTTGAGGTGTAGTGACTAAATGATTCAGCAGCATGTGCTGTGGTCCCAATACAGGCAACACAGCCACAGATCTTTGCCCCTGCCTCAGAGAGCCTCTCTGCACTAGTCCTCACATGACTGTTTTCTTAGGAATTGAAATGCTAGACTCAAAGCATGGTAGGATAGGTATTTCCCCCATCCATTAGTCAATATTCCATTTAAGTATGCTGTATGCAACCAGGCCAGTATACCTGACTGAGAATCAAAATATTTTAAAGGTGTTTTCAGCATTTCACTTTCAGTGACCAAAACACAAATTGCCGATATGTATCTTAAAAATTCATGATTCTTTCTTCCATAAAATTTAAGGTTTTTTAACATGAAAATGTTTTAAAAAAAGTTTTTGGTTGTCAGGACGGATTTTGCCAACAATGAAGATTTTGAAATTCTTTGTTTATAATGAAGATTCAGATTTTTTAAGGTTACATTATTCTTAATATTCATTTTTTTCTGTGCTTTATTTTGAATTTTTAAAATTGCTATATCCTAATATTTATTTTAAAGTGGCAAAAAATTTAAAAAGCAACCTTTTCTGAAAGTTTGATGAGTCAACCTTTCTGCAAACATGGAAAGAGTGGATCAATGGAAGCATCTCAAGGTGAGGTGCTGGTGCACGTGTGATTTGCTCTCTATACTCCTAGAGTTGCTGTGGATGTGCGAGTCCTTATCATTCAGGACCAAGGAGAGCCCACCAAAATGTAGAACTGGGACAGAATGGCTAATGAGTGCTCCCTCATGCAAGTAACCAAGAAAGAGTATTTATTTGCAATATTCTGAACTAGGCTTTACATGATATAAGAACAGTACCTTGGTGATATAAGAACTCATCATCTTTTAAAAGCTCTATGTGATTCTGATTATGAATTATATTGGGAGTTCTCAATGATTGCCAGAATATATGGACATCGGTTCCAAACTTTAATATCCTTGTTGGATATTTTAATATTATAAAAATCCAAAAGAAATTTATGTCCTGTAACATGAATCTTCTCAAACTAACCTCAAGTGCAACTATGTGGAAGACTTTTGTTAATCTCTCTATGGAATCAACCCAGTTTACTTCTAAGCATTGTTTAGAATGTTAAATATGAGACGATGATGTAGCATCTGTAGAAAGAATGAAGCTGAAAGAAGTGAGTGATATTAGAGAGCACACTGACATATTTGAATAAGCAAGCTTTTATTTTAATCCTGGGTCAAGTAAGAGGAGGACTCATTTTGACCATTGGACTTCCAATGTATATGAAAGGACATTATATAAGAGGAATAGAAAATTGAGGGTTGTGTGCATGCTTCAAAGTGATATGGGGCAAAAGGATAGATTGTTTTAACACTGAAGTATACTGCATAAACTTTGAGAAATACTGTATAAATATATGGACAGAATGGTGCAATACAAGAAAGAAAATTGATGATGTAAGAAATGGAAGGGAAAATCATAGAAGCACTGTTCTTCAGAGTTATAAAGAAGATAAAATCTACTGCACGAGCAGAAACAGGCACCATAGTTAGGAAGACAAATAATCATGTTTGTGAAGAGGAACCGGGACAGAATTTATGAAGTCATGTTGAAGTAAGTGTCAACAGATACTTAGAGAGTAACTGACATTACTAGGATCATTTTAAGAGGAAATTGGGCTAGTGAATTTTGATCCTGAATATGGTATAGGCTTTATTTCTTGTGGGAAATCTTCCTCTATGTTACAGGTCTGCTTGCTCTCTCTTTTTCTGTTCTGTTCTGTTCTTTTCTCTTGCCTTCCCTTCCCTTGCTTCCCTTCTCTTCTTTCTCTTATCTGCCTTTTGGATTCACCCATCTTGTCATCTTAATCTTTACACAAAACCCCTGGCATCTCTCTGCCTTGATACCACAAGTATCAACCATGATTATAACAAAACACGTACACTTCCATGTCCCCTGTGCTCATATAACTACATGGAAATATTTATAAGTTGATAAATTCATGGTGATTTTTCTTTCATAGTAGTATCCTGTTATATGCAGTGTTATGTTTCCTTCTTATTCAACAGTAATGTGGAAATTCTCTAAGAGTACTGACATAAATATAATTAATTCACTTAAATGTCTGTTCTATCTGATAGATTTTGTGTTCTATTTGATCATTGCTAGCATCCACCTTACATTTGTTTTTATATTTTTCTTTAATGCCATTATGAATATGCCACAAACCTGCTGTGCATATATCCTCATATATTAGGATGTTAATAGCTATGCAATAGATGTCCAAAAATGAAATTGTCATGTTGAAAGGTATTTATAATTTTATTACCAATATACATGGTAAATAATATTCCAACATTATACAATTCATTCTGTAAGAAAATACCCTTTTCATTTATGTTAGTCACTTTGAAAGCTTTGTCAATTTTGATGTCTGACATACATATACAAAGTGGTATCTGTGTATTTCATTCTGTTTTTTCCATTTGCAGGTGAATATCAGCATCCTAACATGTGTTTGTTGGTCATGTGGGTTTAGTTTTCACTTAGTTGCATGTTTATATAATTTGTCCACTTTGCTACTGGTTTGTCTTTTATTTATTAATTTCTTACAAGTTCTTGCCTATTTTAGATAATAACTATGTCATCTAAATGTTAAGTATCTTCTCTAAACTACTTTTGTCTATTCATTTAGGGTATCATTTCTCACACTCTGATAAATTTTTGAAATTGCAGTGTTTATTTGAAATTTCTACTGATAGTTGGGAAGATTCTTCTGGTGCAAGAATGTAAAAAGTAATCATGTTTTATTACCTAGAAATTTTGTCAGCCCTTTACATAAAATATTGAATGCTTTTTTATATTTGTTTATGACATAATAAATACATGTAATTTTATCAGCTCACAATTGGAAAGCTTGTTGTAGCATACCCATTTACATTTCATAATCCATCCTTTCCCTGCATATTTCTAATTTCTCATTTCTGATATTGTCATTCTCTAAGACTGCTAAGATTGGGCACCACACTTTAATAAACCTTGTATTGTTATAATGTCTTAGAGTTCTATAATATAATAAACCATCATGCTTATTTATGGAACAAATAAATTATCCTAAAATACTACAGATTCACTAGTAATAAATATATTTACAGATAATTTTGCTCTCAGCAATGATACAAGGACACACAGAAGGACATACGGAATACAGGAACAATGTGACTGAGTTTGTGCTCTTGGGGCTCACTCAGAGCCTCCAGGGTCAGAAAGTATTATTTGCAGTGTTCTTGCTGATCTACGTGGTGACAATGGCAGGCAACCTACTCATTGTCATGACTGTGATGCTCAGCCCAGCCTTGGATGCCCCAATGTACTTCTTTCTTGGCCACTTATCATTTATGGATGCTGTTTATTCTAACACAGTTACCCCACACATGATGATAGACTTACTCCATGAGAAGAAAACCATTTCCTTTGAAGGTTGTATGACTCAGCTCTTTTTAGAACATTTATTTGGTGGTGCAGAGATTTTGCTCCTGGTTGCCATGGCCTATGACCGCTATGTGGCCATCTGCAAACCACTGCATTACCTGACCATCATGAACCAACGTGTGTGTGTGCTGCTATTGCTGCTGGCCTGGGTTGGGGGTTTTGTGCATGCTGTACTTCACATTCTTTGTGTTTACAATCTTCCTTTTTGTGGCCCCAATGTCATCGACCACTTCCTCTGTGACATGTACCCCTTACTGAAACTCGCCTGCACGGACACCTACATTATTGGCCTGACAGTGGTGGCCAATGACGGTGCAATCTGTGTGGTCATCTTTTCCCTTTTGCTCTTCTCCTACGGAATCATTCTGCACTCCCTGAGGAACCTGAGTCAGGAAGGGAGGCGCAAGGCCTTGTCCACCTGTGGCTCCCACATCACCGTGGTGGTTCTCTTCTTTGTTCCTTGCATTTTCATGTATGTGAGACCTCCCTGTACCTTGCCCACTGATAAATCCTTGACTGTGTTTTACACTGTTATGACCCCAATGTTGAACCCCCTCATCTATACTCTGAGAAATGTAGACATGAAAAATGCCATGAAGAAGCTCTGGACTGGGAAATAAACATGTGGTAGCAGAGAAATGTATCTCATATGTCCATGACCTTTTGCTTCTTCAGGGGAATTATGGAGTGATTTTTTCATTGTTTTCAATTTTTCAATGTTTCTTACATAAAATTATTCCTTTTAAAGATTAATAGTTTCCATGACAGATATTGAAATAGCAATATAAGAAAAAAAATGTGGTTTCTTTTTTCCTTCAAAAATATTAATATATTGTATGCAACTTGAACTATATATGTTGCATTTGTAACACACTGTAAATATGTAATTTCCATATTGCTAAGCAAGTTATAGTTAAATGGAAAGAATATTTTACTTTTAATATTAATCATAAAGAGAAAAGTATAAAAGATGAAATTAATGAACACAGGAGATCCATAGAACAACAACTAA
The DNA here is from genome assembly GCF_053883595.1 of Heterocephalus glaber. Classification (NCBI taxonomy): domain Eukaryota; kingdom Metazoa; phylum Chordata; class Mammalia; order Rodentia; family Bathyergidae; genus Heterocephalus; species Heterocephalus glaber. The sequence goes on from NW_028258479.1 coordinate 88,590, forward strand.
AAGTTCCTTATCATCTCAAAGGGAAATGCTCTGAGTTGCTGACATAGAGGCACTTTGGTGTCATATTTTTAAACAATAATGATCTGAAGGCAAACTATCACAGTGGATTGGAGCTAGCAGCACAGTGCAGACTCTGGGTGGATGCTCGTCAGCATCTGCAGTGACTCAGAAAGGAGGATGAATTAAAAATCCCTAATATTGGAAGACCATGTGTTGGAGAAGCCTACCTTATGATACTTGTACTAGTAGTGTTTGGAGAGAGAAGTAGGAATGGCACTGGGTCCTGACACTGCCCCTCAATTCTGGTGCAGAAGCCATGTTGTGAGTGTAACCCATTCCCTGTGGGAAAAAGCCAGGTACAGCAGAGGTGCCCCAGCTGCTTACTGACTGAGGCACCAGACTGAGCTGTCCAGTGGCTCAGGATCCCCAGCACTGCTTTCAGGTAAAGGCCAGTGAAAACACTGTCTTGGGGACCATCTACCCTGGGGCACAAGGCAGAGTAGAGCACTGGCAGCTGGACTGCTGCATGCAGGGTCTATCTGAGCAGTCAGGTGGCTGTGCAGTCAGGCACCTCTGATTTAAGCTCAGTTCTGGTGTATGCCATCTTGGGAGAGGGTCTACTGTACTGAAGCATGGGCCCAGCATATCATGGCAGCAGGGCTGCAGTTGGGAAGCTCCCAATTCCACCACCAACTGCAGACTGAGGAGAGTGCCATCTCGGCAGGGCTTCCAATCCCTCGGGAGGAGGCCAAGTGCAGCATCAGCTGGGGTGCTGAATTTGGCAGCTGGCTGAGCAGTCACTCCCCTGTGTCCACCTGCCCTAGCTGTATTCAAACTGAGAGACAGAGCCCAGAGAGTAAAATATGCACAGGATAGAGTCCATCAAATTAGGACACCAAGCAAGGCATGCTCTAGAGATCACTGAATTAGCACCAGTGAGCCCTAGGGACAGAGAGGAACAAGAGCATGATCTTGAAGGAAAAGACCTGGAACCAGGGAGGGGCATGAAGTGGCTGTGACCAGTGTGATCTGGTGGTAGAAAAGAGACAGTGGAGCAGCACCACAGTGGGCACAACCCCGAAGCCATACAATGGTCCCCAAGCTCTGTGCCCATCAGGTGCTACATCCCTTCCCCACTCTCCAAATGTCACAGAGTCCAGACTCCTACTGCAACCTTTCTGTGGTCCACTAAACCCTGCTGAGCTAGGACCCCAAGTGAACTCCTTGTTATTGACTCCTAGATGCTCCTGAGGTCCAACTTGTGCACTTTGGAGCTCAGGGCAGCACTGAATTTGTGAGTTCCTTGGAGAACGTATGAGAGGTGTAGACAGAGAGTAAAGAACGTACAGTGCACCATAGAGGAGCAGCAGCATCAGTGAGAGCAACATGGTGTCTCCCTTGGAGCAGTGTGGAGGGAATTGATGTACACAGCTCAGGGATTACCCTGGAGGGAAGGGGACAGGGATCAAAGAAGCCCTATCCCCAGAGATAAGTGGATGTCCAGGTGCTTCTCTGGTCTCACTCTGCCCTCCCAACCTCTACAGCAATGGAAAATGTCAGATCACAGCAGAGAAACAAGAAATATCCAGCTCCTGATGCCTGTGACACAGCTGAAGCATCACAGAGCTGTGCCCAAAGAGGGAAACAGAAACCAGCTCCATGTTTCTCCAGAAGAAGACCTTTTAGCTTTGTGCTCTTGTATATTTATTTCTTTATCTCTTTTTTCTTTTCTTTTTATTTGGTACCTGTGCAAGGTGTTTCTATATGTTTCACAAAATATAAGAATTAACTAGTGCCTCAGTTTCTATTTACAAAAACTACAGAAACATGAGAAAACATGTTAATGAGATATACGCCCCAAAATAGACCATATGTTAGGCCATAAGTCATCCTGAAAGAAATACAAAAAAATTGAAAATTAATCCCCTGCATAATATTGGATATAGAGAAATGAAAGTAGGAATCAATGGCAAAATAAATTGCAAAAATTATACAAACACATGGAGATTAAATAATATTCTCTTGAATAATGATTGGGTTATAAACAAAATCAGAGAAACATAAAAATTTGCCTTGTAAACCCCAGGTCTTTATACTTTAGGGATTGTTCATAGGGTGAAAGCTGTCTGGGGAGATTACTTCATTGGAACTTGTTTCACAAACCATAACAAATGAATCTATTGAAATAGCAATAATACAAAAAAGCTATAGAGTGAATCTGCACAGATTTGGAAGGACTAGTTTCCTATTAGAATTCACAAGTGAGTTTCCAAGAGCTAAATGCTGCCAAAGCTGGAGTGCATCTCCAGCCAGTATTTCTCCTTGATGTGTCATGTTCTATTAGTCAGCTTTGCTGTCACTTGGACAGTATATTCACATTGTTGAATATAGAAGTATAATGAACTTGTAAATTTTGGGCATTCATTCCATGGTTAACTGATTCCAGGCAAAAAAGGCATGATGAAAGGGCATGGCTAAAGTAGGTTGCTCAACCCATGCCTGGCAAGAAGCAGGATGAGGGAAGAAAGGGGTAAAGGACAATAACACACTCATTCCAGGTTACACCCAGTAAACCACTCCCTCTGACCAGGCCCTACCTCTGAGCACATGAAATTTGGGGTAGGACATTGTAGTTTTAAACATTTTGTTCCAATCCCCAAAATGTTTATGTTTATCTTATTAAGTGTATTTAGTTCATCTCTAAGACTTGCAAGTCTTATGAGTTTCAGCACTGCCAAAAAGTCCAAGTTCAAATCTCTTCTGAGACTCAAGGGAAATTGTTAGATATGGACCATTGTAAAAATTCAAAAGAAGTTTAAATACTTCCAAAGTATAATGTAACAATGTCCCAGAGCCACCAATCCCATTCCCAAAAGTAGGAATAGGCAAAATGAAAGGAAAAAAGCTAAAGCAGGAAAAGAATCCAGCAGGACAAATATTAATTTCTGCACCTCCGAATCTAGCCTCTGGGGCACATGTTGGTGAGAGGTGACCTTCACAGGGCTTGGGCTGCTCTGCTCTTGTGCCCTTACTGGTTGCCACCCACATGGCACCTCTCTTAGGATGGCTCTACATGTAGCCTGCAGGTTTTTTGCAGAACATTCCATGTTTCTGGCATGCCCAGCTCTCTGGGATATCCACTGTACTTCCAGCTGTATGGTCACAGCCTTCTGCATCATCCTTTATGGTCCACCTTGTATAATCACCCAAAATGTCTTTTAAAAGCAGGGCAGGAGCTTCAGGGGTCTCTATCTTATAAGTGCTTGGTTTCTGGCCAAGCTGGCATTTTTTTTTTAATGTTCCACCTCCAGTAAATAAGAAAGATAAGCTGTCTTTTATCACAACATAGGTAAACATGGAGGATATTATGATAAGTCATAGAAGTCAGACACAGAAAGACAGTGGATTAAGTCACATGTAGAATATGGAATAGTCAAATTCATTGAAGTAAAGACCAGAATGAGAGTTAAGAGGGCCGGGGATTTAGCTCAGTGGTTCTGCCGCCTGAAGTCAATGAAAGAGATATGTCTCAGAATAAGAAAGAGGGTAGAATCTTGTAGATGAAGAAGGAAGTTGCTCATTATGAAGCTACATTTTCTGTCTTCTGTAACAACACGGATCCTGGTCTCAGTCACTGTGGCTGCCTTCTGTGTCCTGAAAACTCCAATCCCACAGGGAACATTTTGTCCATAGTGAACCATCAAGGCTCATCGCTCACCTGTCTATGGGCTCCAAGGAGACCTTGCCAGCTTAGCCTCTTGATTTTGTTATCTATGGGTTGGCTTGGGAAGAGGAGTTGGCTGGTCAGGGTGAGTGAGACACAAGATGTTTTTAAAGTCTGGGGTGAGGGTTTAAAAATGTATTAGATTGTAACTCATTATTTGTTTATTGTCTCTTTTTGCCAATTGACTGAAATTAAATGAATTGAAAGGGAAGCTCGGAGTTTCAGCACCTTTATTAAAAGGCTAGAAGTCTTACAATGTGGTATAATCACAAGAAGTGGAAATAACCTGTTTCCTTGATCCTTCAGAGATGGCAGCAAGCTGGGCTGAGCTCTTATTACTTGTAACAGTAGCAAGAAGTTAATAACTGGTTCTCTTTTTCCCAAGCACAATATTACTACTGTTTTTGAAAGATACAGTTAGAATGAATCTATTTCCCAAGGGATTGAACAGCAGCCTAATGTTTACAAGACTCCACATTTGTGAGTTAAACCCTCCATTTTCTATAAAAGAAGAAAGGCAGCCAAGGCAATAGCCTCACAAGGTAGTGGTATGACTTTGGGTGGAGTTTTCCTTGACCCAGTCCTGCTGGATTAATACGTTATCATTGGAATCACTGTTATGTGTGACCATGGTTTGGTACCAAGGAAAGAATGTTAAGTAAGAGAGAGTACCTCTTTCCTGGATATTGACAAAAAAAGATCAAAGTAATGTTTGGGAATTTAGTTCTTGAGTTCTAAAGTTTCACTGAGGAATTTGCAATGGTTTAAGTGCTTGTCAGGATTTTTTCACTAGGACTTTCATAAATTTGATTCTTTACTCCATAAATTTCTATCTGTTGTGTATTTAAAAAAAGCTCTTTTCAGGTCTAGCATTCCAGCTGAGAGTAGTCAGGCATCTTTCTTTTTTTACCAGTTCATACACAGATATTATCCTTTCCTGTGTGTAGCATGAATTGAAAAAGTTTGAGAAGCTCTTTTTTCACATTTCTATAGGCTTTTGAGTAAATCCAGTAATGTCCTACAATTTGTAACCCAAAGGAAATACCATGTATTACTGATCTTTAGTTTCTACTTTGAAATTTAGGCTGAACTTAATAAATGATATATATTCATAACCTTTTAAACAGGTAGTCATAAGTTTAGCTTCTGCTGCTGTGCTACTGGATGAGTTGGTAGGCTGCATCCTGTGGGGGGCCTTGCCCCCCCGCCCCGCTAGAACTCTTGAGTGCCTTTTACGGGCATGTCTGGGCCTGCTGCAAGTCTACCCGGCAACAAGGAAGTAGTCCCAGTACCCTCCCCTTGCTCATCCCCTCTAGCCCTACGGTATATATGTTGTAGCAGCTTCTGCAATAAATGAGACTTGATCAGAAACCTGTCTTGTCTCCATCTCTCGTGTCCCCTGTCCTTTGTCATTCTCACTCCCCCTCTAGGGTCTCCGTTGACTTACCCACGGGACGGGACAGCATCCAAGAAATTTTGAAGGAAGGCCGGGCAGGAGTGCATTTGCACAGCGACCCAGAGCATCGTAGTCTGCAGGTGAGGATTACTTTTCATCATTGCTTCTAGAGCTTTGCAATTCTTCACTTTTCATTTCTGCATGATTATTTGTGTGCCATCATTAGCAAAGATGAAATAAGAGATTGACTGCAAAGTGGGTAACACATAAGAGTTCCTTTTTAATAATCTTTCATTTTCTTAAAGTTTGATTAAAAGAATCAGTGGAGTGGCTGGTAGCATCATATTTGTGGATCCATGCATTTGTTTACTTGATGAAATGATGGTTCCTCAAATCCTAAGTGTAACCAGACAGAGCTGGACTAAATGCTGTTAACTTGCTAGTGAAAACTTGCCAAAGGAGCTATCTATTTAACCACAGTTCTTATTGAAGACTGAGGCCTGCTGTTTGGATTTATGATTTGTCTCTCAGACTTACAACCCACCTTTTTTTGTACACTTCTGTACATATCATTGATAGAACCTCAATATCTTTTTTACAGTACACCATGTTTATACAGTACTGTAATTTTTGCTGATTGTACTGTACAGTGCAGTACTGTAGTTTATGCCCTGTTTTACATTACAGTACTGCATGTATGAGTTATGCAAATAAAAACAAAGCCATCATGTTAGAGTATCCTTTGGCCATTTCTGTGTTCCAAATATTGTAATGTGCATACTATGTACAATTCATCACTTAGCGACCAATTCAGTTAAGTACTCAGTCACAGGAAGGGAACTCAGACTTTAATGAGATGTGTCTGCACATTGTGGGTGAGGTTGGGTGATAAAATGGTGGGATCAGCCAAATAATTTTGATAGAATTTCTCTTGCATTAGTAAACCAAACATTTGTAGGAAAGTGAGTAAGCAAAATTTGTTTTCTGTCCTGAATATTTCCCACAGCACTTTAAAAAAAATCCTGATGATGTTCTGTAACCTTCTATATTGCTAGATAAATTATGGTTTTTTTCTTTCCTTAAATTCTTTTTATTGCTACATTTTAGGTATACATTCACACTTATCATTGAGAACCTACACCTTTACATGATATATCTTGGTTCTTATTTTTGCCCCATTCCCTGCCCTTCCTTCACCCCCTCCACCCTCCCCTATTTACTAAGACTTTGTTTCCATTTTTTCCTTTTCTCATAATTTTTCCTTTCCCTTGATAAATTATATGTTTACATGTAAACATTTTCCATAAGGGGGAACTGTACCAGTACTTCATTTTTTGGAAATGCAGACCCTTTCCCGCAGTTTTCTCCTCCTCTTCTGATTCCAAGAGAGTGAGAAATGGAGCACACAGTAAGGTGAGAGAGGTTATAGTTTTCATTTTCCAGACCTTGTGAAAGGAGCAGTGTGCACAGAAAATTAACTTTCATTGACTTCAGGGAACTTAGAGACCCATGAAAATATACAAATCATTCAGCAAAGAATTCATAACACCTTTATATATACCTTACACATATTTGAAAAAATCACACTTGATAAAATTTGATTTAAACATGATTCAGATTTCTTCATACAGTGTCATTTTTAAATGAAATGCATCCATTATCCCATAGCCTTAAAAGTCTTCAAATCCAAGCAAATAAAGGGAAGCAAGAACAATGAGTTTCTTTTTCTAAATTTTTTAATTTTTAAAATTAATTTTATTGGTACATTTTAAGTGTACAATATAATGACATTCATCATTGGAAATTTGCAGCTTTACATAATCTCCCTGGTTCTTATTTTTTGGCCATTCCCCTGCCCTCCCTTCAACCCCTCCATCCCTCCTTATTTACAAAGACTTTGTTTCCATTTAAAAATTTTTCTCATATTAATTCCATTCCCTTCTTTCCTTTCCCCCAACACTCCAACTTCCCCTTCCCCTTTGCCCCTTTTCTTCCTATTTCACATTATCCATTATATCTTTTACTTCTTATTTACACATTCAGTTTCTCACACTAGAGAAACTATTCAGTATTTACACATGTGTGTCCCATTTATTTCACTTAAAATATTTCCTCAATATGTATCCATTTAGCTATAAATGTCTCTAATTTCTCATTTCTTTTGGCTGATTAGTACTCCAATTTATAAGAACAAACAACATACTTTCTTTATCCAGTCTCCAGTTGATGGGCAATTGGGCTGCTTCCAAGTTTTAGCTATTACAGACTGTGCTGCTATGAACATGGGTGTGCATATATCGCTGTGGTATGATTCTTTTAATTCTTTGGGGAAGATACGCAGCAGAGGAATAGCTAGGTCAAATTGGACTTCCAGTTCTACTTCTTTCAGGTATCTCCATACTGATTTCCACAGTGGTTGCACCAGTATACACTCCCCAAAACAGTGGAGGAGTGTTCCTCTTTCCCCACACCCCCACCAGCATTTAAGGAAGAGCAGGTGAAGATTTTTTCCCACATTATGGGTTGTCTCTTCACACTGCTAGTGGTTTCTCTTGCTGTGCAGAAGCCTTTTAATAAGAAGAGATCCCACTTGTTGATTGTTTGTGCTAGTTCATCTTTATAGATTCGAGATAGTAGATCTTTGTCTGAGGAAGAGCAGGTGAAGATTTTTTCCCACATTGTGGGAAGGAGTTTCGCATCTATGTTGATTAGTGAGATTGGCCTATAGTTCTCTTTTTCAGTTGGGTCTTTGTCTGCTTTGGGGATCAAGGTGATGCTTGCTTCCAGGAATGAATTTGGGAGTATTGCTTCCCTTTCAATTTCATTGAAGAGTTTAAAGAGTAGGCAGCAGTTCCCCTCTAAAAGTCTTGTAGAATTCAGCAGTGAAGCCATCAGGGCCCGGGCTTTTCTTAGTTGATAAGTTTTTAATTGCATTTTCTATTTCATTGGTTGATATTGGGTTGTTCAGAATTTTTAGTTCTTCTTCATTCAACTTTGGTAATTCATATGTATCTAGGAATCTGTCCATTTCTTCTGTGTTGTCCATCTTGTAGGCCTATAGGTTCTGGAAGTAGATATGATGATCCTCTGGATTTCTGCTGGGTCTGTTGTAATTTCACCCTTTTCATTCCTAATTGCATGGATTTGGGCCTTTTCTTTCCTTTTTCTGACAAGGTTGGCTAAAGGTTTGTCAATTTTGTTGATTCTTTCGAAGAGCCAACTCTTGGCTTCATTGATTTTTTGTATCATTCTCTTAGTCTCCATTGCATTGATTTCTCCTCTGATCTTGATAATTTCCTCCCTTGTATGAGCTTTGGGGTTGTCCTGCTCTTCTTTTTCTAGAAGCTTGAGGTTCAGCATCAGGTTGTTTAATTGGGCTCGTTCTGTTTTCCTAATATGCATATTCACTGCTATGCATTTCCCTCATAAGACTGTTTTCATTGTGTCCCATAAATTCCGGTATGTTTTATTGTCATTGTCATTTAATTGAAGGAACTGTCTGATTTCTTCTTTAATTTTCTCTGAGGCCCATTGGTTATTCAGAAGTGTGTTGTTCAATTTCAATGTGTTTATGAAATTTTTTGAGTTTCTTTTGCTATGGATCTCCAATTTCATCACACTATGGTCTGATAATATACAGGGGATAACTTCAGTTCCTTTGCACTTAAAAAAGACCAAAGTAATGTTTGGGAATTTAGCTCTTGAGTTGTATTATTTCACTGAGGAATTTCCAATGGTTTAAGTGCCTGTCAGCATTTTTTCACTAGGACTTTTGTAAATTTGACTCTTTAGTCCATAAATTCCTATCTGTTGTGAACAAAATAAAGCTCTCTTCAGCTCTAGTGGGTCCAGCTGAGAGTAGTCTTGCATTTTTTTACCAGTGCATACATAGATATTATCATTTCAAGTGTGTAGCATGAATTAAAAATATTCAGGAGCTCTTCTTTATTTATCACTAATGATATCAGTTTCACATTTCTATAAACTTTTGAGTAAATCCAGTAATGTCCTACAATTTGTACCCCAAAAGACATACCATATATTGATGATCTTTAGTTTCTACTTCTAAATTTAGGCTGAACTTAGTAAATGATATATATTCATAATCTTTTAAACGGGTAGTCATAAGTTTAGTTTCTGCTGCTGTGCTACTGGATGAGTTGGTATGTTGCATCCAAGAAATTCTGAAGGAAGACAGGGTCAGGAGTGCATTTGCACAGTGACACAGATCATCATAGTCTGCAGGTGAGGATTTCTTTTCATCACTTTTTCTAGAACTTTTAATTCTCTACTTTTCATTTCTGCATGATTACGTGAGTGTCATCATTGTCTAAAGATGAGTGAATGGGAAACAAGAGATTGACTGCAAAGTGGGGAACACATAAGGGGTTCATTTTTATTCTTTCTTTTTTCTTTACTTTTAATTTAAAAAATCTGTACATTGCCCAGGGCACGGTGTTTGTGGTCCACTGCATTCATTTATTTGATGAAATGATTCTTCATCAAATTCTAAGTGTAACCATAGCTGGATCACTTTTTTAATTGCTGGTGAAAATTGCCACTAGAGGGCAGTGCCCATGTAGATGGGGAAAAAAAATCATCACCAATCTTGGTATGATACAGATATTCTTGATTTAATGACCTACCTCATTAACAAATTTTCTGATTTAAGACTGAGGCCCACTGTTTGGGCTTATGACTCACCCCCTGGACTTACAACCTGCCTTTTTTGTGCAGTTTTGTACAGTTTGTTTATAAAGTCTCATTGTCTTTCTTTTTGTACAGTACACCTTGTTTACATAGTACTGCAATTACTGCTGATTTTACTGTGCAATACAGTACTGTAGTTTTATGTTCTTCATGTAAGAGTTATGCAAATAAAAACAAAGTCAACAAGTTGGATAAAGAACTAGAAACTAGAGACATTTATAGCTAAGTGGATGCACATTGAAGCCATACTCTTTTTTCCCATTAAGTTTATTGGTACATTTTAGGTATACAGTACAGTTACAAAATGTATAATTGATCTTGTGAAATAGGAAGAAAAGATCTAAAGGAGTAGAAGTGAGAAGGGTGGGGAAAGAAAAGAAGTGAAAAGAAAAAATATGAGAAAAGGGAAAAATGGAAACAAAGCCTTTGTAAATAGGGAGGGGAGGGGTGGTGAAGAAAGTGCAGGGGAATGGGGAAAAAATAGGAACAAAGATGCATCACCTAAAGGGACAAGTTCCCAATGATGAATGTAACTATACTGTATACCTAAAATGTACTAATAAACTTAATGGGAAAAAAAGTCAACAAATTGAAGTTTCCTTTGACCATTTCTATTTACCAAATATTGTAATGTACATACTATGTGTAATTCCTGCCTTAGTGACCAATGTAATTAACAACCTAATCACAGGAAGAGAACTCCTTCATTAAATGAAAAGTGTCAGCACAGTGTGAGTGAGGTTGGATGATGAAATGGCAGGATCAGCCAAATGGTTTCAATAGAATTTCTCTTGCATTAATAAACAAAAAATTTGTAGGAAAGCAAGTAAACAAAATTTGTTTTTTTGTCCTGAATATTTCCTATGGCACTTTTAAAAAATACTGATAATGTTCTCTAACTTTCTATACTACCACGTAAATTATATGTTTACACTTGAATATTTTCCATAAGGATGAACTGTACCAATATGTTATTCTTTGGAAATGCAGAGCCTTTCCCTCAGTATTCTCCTCCTCATTGAAAAGAACCATGTGGCAGAGAGAGTAAAAATTTTTCAGCAAAGATTCTGATTCCAAGAGAGTGAGAAATGGAGCACACAGGTGAGAGAGGTTATAGTTTTCATTTTCCGAACCTTGTGAAAGGAGCAGTGTGCACAGAAAATTAACTTTTATTGACTTCAGGGAACTTAGAGACCCATGAAAATATACAAACCATTCAGCAAAGAATTCATAACATCACTATATTTGAAAATCACACATGATAAAATTTGATTTAATCATGATTGAGATTTCTTCATACAGGGTCATTTTCAACGAAATACATCCATTATCCCATAGCCTTACAACCCTATAAATCCAAGCAAATAAAGGGAATCAAAAACAAAGAATTTCTTAAAACATGTTTCTACATATTATACATAGCTAACATTTTGTTTCAAGCCAGAATCACAGAGAAAATGTCATACAGATTTCATGAATGAGGTCACTGTCAACTGAAACATATGTTCTGGCCCTTTAATTACTTAATAATCTGCATTCCACTAATATTGGTGATAGAGCAGTACTATGGAATAAGACAATCCCTTGCTTTGCCTCCATGTTTTTTTCACCATAGAATGTTTTGTTCCAGAAATGTTAACAGTTTGTGTTGCACTCTTGCCCAGTGTATCAAAATGTTTTGTGACAGTTTGAACTGTGTGACCTTTCAGGAATATTGTGTAACTCCGCCCCTTTGCTTCAGTGAGCATGGTCATACAGCATGTGTTTCAGGAACATTCTGTAACCGTGCCCCTTGCTTCAGTGAGCATACTCACCTACCATGTAGATCCCTATGTAAGGAGGCTCTCATTTCCGGTAGAGCACTCAGACTTTGAGTACAAACTCCTCTGAGCCCGTCAGCAAAATGAAGGTTTTTTCTACCTCTTGGAGTGACCATTGGATTCTCGAGTTTTCAAATTGTGAGAGCTGTGACCCAAAGCTGCCACACAGAGCTGTAAAGCTCAGCTGTGCCTCAGAACGTTGGCACTTGGCTGCAACACTGAGCTGTACCACTTGGCTATAGCACTGAGCTGCTCCAATTTGCTGCAATGTTTGAGCTCGAATTTTCCAACTATAAAATCATGGCAAGGAGGTGGAACCATTCATTACCATGATGTGATCAGTACATGCTGTGTACTCATACGAAATTATCACACTATACAACAGAAATATATGTTTATGTTTTAATCATATTTTTAAAGTTTAAGGAGATGAAAATGCAAACTACCCCAAGTTGAGCATTACACATCATTTGCTGCTAACAATTATCACCATGTTTTATGTATAATTAAAATAATAATTAAATCATAAATATATATCATTTTAAAATAAAATATTGGGAATAAAAATGACAACTGGATGTATTGTCAGCACCTTGCTTGGCAAAATATCTACTGGCGAGCTGTGTAGTGTATATTTATGGTTTGTGGATTAAGGACACCTCATAGCACATTATCAGATATTGGTTTGGATGGTTCAAAACAGGTGTCATTTTGTATGTTGCTTAGATCATATTGTACAATTATTCCTCACAATACTACCAATTCAAGGACTCACTGTATGTTACTTTGTGTATTTAGGTTTAATCCCCTGACTAGGCAGTAGGTTTCTTGAAAGCAGATACTCTTCCCCTGTTTGTCTTTTCTGACTTCTCTTCCAAAAAATAACGTGAAACAAAAAGTTCATAAACACGTGCATAGCTGTAAAGACTTTATCTACTCTGTAGAGATCCATAAGGCTTTGAGATAGAGCCTTACTCAAAGATCTAACAGAACCATATTACTAGAGTTTATCAATAACAGGTCTGTTGTGCTGTTGGAAAAGGAATGGAACTGACACTTGATAAATGTTTCCTGGAGGAGTCACAATGACAAAGACATGCTCTAGGACAGAATAGATTTATTTCCTTTCCAGCTTTGTGGCAGGTCTGGCTGTCCTAAGCTGGAGTCTCTAAAAATAAGTATTAAGCAGAGTGAATAAGACACAGTAGAATGTCATAGAATTTGCTCTTCTGAGTCTCATTCTGTCTGCAGGGACCCAAGACATTATTTGTTGTGCTTTTACTCCTCTCTGTTGTGACAATGGTGGGTAGCCTTCTCCATTGTGACAGCAGTGCCTGCCCTGCCAGACTGTCCTTTGGCTCCATGTACCCTTCCTTGCTGATCTGTCACTCAGGGATGTTGTTTACTTCACTGTTGTTTTATCCAAGTTGATTCTACCTCATGTGGTCATTTTGACTTTACAGAAGAGCAAGAAAGTGCACGGTGCGAGATCCAGTGAGGCTGAATGAGGACACGTCTTAATGTTTTAGGAGCCTTGCTTTCCTGTGGATGACATACTGCCAAAGCATTCATCCTAATTTTGATGACATATCAGAAAGATACTCAGGAAAGAGGACTCTCAGAACTGGTTGCCGGGGATTTAGCTCAGTGGTTTTGCTGCCTGCCGCGCCAGCGCAAGGACCCGAGTTCGATCCCCGATACCAAAAAAACAAAACAAAACAAAAAAACAACAAAGAACTGCTTCAGAGAGTGACAAGAATGATAGGATGTGTGTTTGAAGTAAGGAGTATTTTTTTGTCTGGGACATCAAAAGAAATGTGTCTTTCAAGAAATCATTTGAAAACATTTTCTTTAAACATTCACTTTTTTCCTGAGCACACCTCATATTTATTCTTGGCAGATATAAGCATATTTACATATACACACGAGTGGCTTCTTTTCTGTGTACAGAACTGTTTGTAGAGTCAGCTGGTGTACATTTTTAAAATGCTGATATTCAGTTACTGAGAAGATGCCACCCATGAACTTGCCGGAAGATGTCACTGCACACCCTAGATGAGAATATGTTCACCCACGTTCTCAACAAACAGCCCTTGATAATGACAATATGACATATGGAAACCTGATTAGATAATTCATGGTCTGCTCTAATTGAAGTTGAGTAAGTCTAATTTGAGCATTATATCTTAGTTTAAATGGATATGTGTTTCCTATGAGATATCTATTAAAGACCTTTACATATTTTCTGTGATTGCTTATGTTTTGGTACTGATTTTTATGGCTTAAATTATATATAGTAAAATAATCCCTTCTGTCCCAGTATATGTAAATTTAATTTCCCAGATTTGATTTGCTTTTGATGTTTTTGTCTATGAGGTAGTTTTTAAAAACTTAATTTTATTGGTACAATTTAAGTATACAATATAATGACATTCATCATTGGAAATTTGCAACTTTACATTATCTCTCTTGGTTCTTATTTTTTCCCCCTTCCCCTGCCCTCCCTTCAACCCCTCCATCCCTCCCTATTTACGAAGACTTTGTTTCAATATTTTTATCTTCATATTAATTCCATTCCCTTCTTTCCTTTCCCCTACCCCTCCCACTTCCCCTTCCTCTTTGCCCCTTTTCTTCCTATTTCACATTATCTATTATACCTTTTACTCCTTATTTACACTTTCAGTTTCCCACACTAGAGAAACTATTTGGTATTTACACATGTGTGTCCTATTTATTTCACTTAAGAGTATTGCCTCAATGTGCATGCATTTAGCTATGAATGTCTCTAATTTCTCATTTTTTATGGTGGAGTAGTACTCCATTTTAGAAAAAAACACATTTTCTATATCCAGTCTCCACTTGATGGGGAATTGGGATGCTTCCAAGATTTAGCTATTACAAACTGTTCTGCTATGAACGTGGGTACACATATATCACTATGGTACAATTCTTTTAATTTTCTGGGGAAGATATTCAACAGGGGAATAGCTGGGTCAAATGGGACTTCCAGTCCTAGTTCTTTGAGGTATCTCCATACTGATTTCCACAGTGGTTGCACCAGTCTACACTCCCACCAGCAGTGGGCCAGTGTTCCTCTTTCCACATAGCCCTGCTAGCATTTGTAATTGGTTGATTTCTTGATAGCAGCCATTCTTTCTGGAGTGAGGAGGAATCTCAGCATTGTTTTCATTTGCATCTCTCAAATGACCAGTGATGTTGAACATTTTGTCATATGTTTATGTGCTATTTCTACTTTTTTGTCTGAGAAATGTCTGTTCATTTCTGATGCCCATTTTTGGATTGGGTCTTTAAATTTGGGAGGTCTGATCTTTTGAAGTTCTTTATAGATTTGAGATAGTAGACCTTTTTCTAAGGAACAGCAGGTGAAAATTTTTTCCTTCATTTTGGGTGGTCTTTTCACACTGTTGGTGGTTTCTCTTGCTGGGCAAAGAACTAGGACTGGAAGTCCCATTTGACCCTGCTATTCCACTGCTGGGGATCTTCCCCAAGGAATTAAAAGAATCATACCACAGTCATATATGTGTACCCATGTTCATAGCAGCACAGTTTGTGATAGTTAAAACTTGGAAACAGCCCAAATGCCCATCAACTGGAGATTGGATAAAGAAAATGTGGTTTTTTTCTAAAATGGAGTACTACTCAGCCATAAAAAATGAGAAATTGGAGACATTTATAGCTAAATGGGTGCACACTGAGGTGATACTCTTAAGTGAAATAAATAGGACACACATGTATAAATACCAAATAGTTTCTCTGGTGTGAGAAACTGAAAGTGTAATAAGGACTAAAATCTATAATTCTGGGCAGAAACTTTTTAATAAGCAGAGATACCACTTATTGACTGTTTGTGCTGGTTCACAGGCAACTGGCGTTTTGTTCACAAAAACTTTTCCTACACCAATGTCTTCAAGAGTTCTACCTAACATCTCTTCCAGCCAGTTTAGTGTTTCTGTTTTAATATTTATCTTTAACCCATTTTGATTTTAATTCATGATGAGAGATATAGGTCTAGTTTTAATCTTTGACAAGTTGAAACTCAATTTTCCCCCCACCATTTATTAAAGAGGCTATCTTTCCTCCAGTGAGGGTATTTGGCTCCTTTGTCAAAGATGAAGTGAATGTCTGGAATTGTTTCTGCATCTTCTAATCTATTCCGCTGATCCTCAGGTCTGGTTCTTTGCCAGTATCATGCTGTTTTTATCACAGTAGCTTTGTAGTATAGTTTCAAGTTGGGGATTCTGACACTCCCTGCCATGTCTCTTCTGCCTAGAATTCCTTTTGGTATTCTAGATCTTTTCTTGTTCCAAATGAATTTATGGATTGTTTTTTCAAGGTCCGTGAAGTATGCTGCTTGGATTTCAATTGGAATTTTGCTTTGAATCTATATAGAAGTTTTGGAAGTATGGCTATTTTCACTCTGTTGATCCTTCCTACAGAGGACCAAGGGATTTTTTCCTTTTTTCTAATAGCATCTTCAAGTCTCTCTTTTCAGAGTGCTATAGTTTTGAGAGTAGAGATTTTTGATTTCTTTTGTGAGGTTGATTCCTAGGTATTTCAGTTTTTTGGAGGCTATTTTGAAAGGAATTGTTTGCCCTATTTCTGTCTCAGTGAGTCTGTTGCTCATGTAGAGGAAAGCTATTGATTTTTGTGTGTTGACCTTGAATACAGCTGCTTTACTGAAGTTGGTTATTAAGTCTAGAAGACTTTTGGTGAAGTTCTTGGGGTCTTCTATATGGAGTATCATGTCATCTGTAAATAATGACAATTTGACTTCATTTTCTATCTTTATTACTTTTATTTTTTCTCTTGTCTAATTGCTGTGGCTAATGTTTCCAAAACTGTATTGAGCAAGAGTGGTGATAGTGGACATCCTTGTCTTGTTCCTGATTTTAGTGTGAAGGATTTCAGTTTTTGACCATTTAGTATGACATTGGCTGTTGGTTTTTCATAGATGGCTTTTAGCAGATTGAGGTAGAGACCGTCTATTCCAATTTCTTGTAGAGTTTTTTTCTTAAATGGATGTTGGATTTTGTGAAATGCTTTTTCTTCATCTATTGAGATGATCATATGGTTTTTATCCTTGGCTCTATTGACATAGTGTATTGCATTTATTGATTTGCTCGTGTTGAATGATCTCTGCATCCCTGGGATGAATCCCACTTGGTCCGGGTGTATGATCTTCTTGATGATCTTCTGGATTCTATTTGCCAGTATGTTACTAAGAATTTTTGCACCCATGTTTATTAGTGAGATTGGCCTATAGTTCTATTTTATCAGTTGCATCTTTATGTCCTTTGGGGATCAATGTGATGCTTGCTTCCACGAATGAATTCTGGAGTATTGTTTCCTTTTCAATTTCACTGAAGAGTTTAAACAGTAGTGGCAGTAGCTCCTCTCTAAATGTCTTGCAGAATACAGCAGTATTCCATCAGAAAGCCATCAGGGCCTGGCCTTTTCTTAGCTCTTAAGTTTTTAATTACATTTTCAATTTCATTTATTGATATTGGGTTGTTTAGATTTTTTAGGTCTTCTTTGTTCAACTTTGGTGATTCATACATATCTAGGAATCTGTCAATTTCTTCTGTATTTTCCATCTGATTGGCATATAGGTTCTCAAAGTAGGTTTTGATTATCCTCTCCATTTCTGCTGGGTCCATTGTATTTCACCCTTTTCATTCCTAATTGCATGGATTTGGGGCTTTTCTTTCCTTTTTTGATGAGGTTGGCTATGGCTAAAGGTTTGTCAACTTTTAAATTCTTTTGAAGAAACAGCTCTTTGCTTCATTGCTTTTAGCATCATTCTCTTAGTCTCCATTGCATTGATTTCTGCTCTGACCTTTATAATTTCCTCCCTTGTGTGAGCTTTGAGTTTATCCTGCTCTTCTTTCTCTAGAAGCTTTAAGTTCAGCATTAGGTTGTGTTATTGGGCTTGGTCTGTTTTCCTAATGTAAGTACTCACTGCTATGAATTTCTCTTGTAAGACTGCTTTCATTGTGTTCTATAGATTCCAATATGTTTTATTGTCATTGTCATTTAATTGTAGGAACTGTTTGTTTTCTTTAATTTCCTCTGTGATCCATTGGTTCTTCAGAAGTGTGTTGTTCAATTTCTATATGTTTATGAAATCCCTGTGGTTTCTTTTGCTATTAATCTCCAATTTCATCATACAATGGTCTGGTATTATACATGGGATAACTTCAATTCCTTTGCACTTACTTAATCATGTTCTATGAGTGAGTATGTGGTCTATTGTGGAGAATGACCATGTGCAGCTGAAAAGAATGTGTATTCTGATTTTGTGGGGTGGAACACTCTGTAAACATCTGTTAAGTTCATTTGTTCAAGAGTTTCATTGAGTTTGAGTATTTCATTGTTAATTTTTTGTCTAGATGATCTATCTATTTGTGACAGTAGGGTATTGAAGTCCCCCACTATTACTGTATTAGTGCTCATTTGATTTTTCAAGTCCATTCATATTTGTTTCATATAGTTGGGTGCAATAGTGTTTGGTTCATAGATATTTATGATTGTTATCTCTTCCTCTTTCCAAAGTTGTAGTGTTCTTCTTTATCTCTCTTGATCAGTGTTTCTTTGAAATCCACTTGGTCTGCAAAGAGGATAGATACTCCTGCTTTTTTTGTGGGGGTTCGTGTCACATAGAGTATTGTTTTCCACCCTTATACTTTTACTGTATAAAGTTTCTTTTTGAATAAGTGTGTTTCTTGTATGCAACATATTGTTGGATCTTGCTTCTTGACCCATTCTGCCAGTCTATTTCTTTTGATTGGTGAGTTGAGATCATTAACATTGATGGTTATAACTGATACATATTGACTTATCATTGTCATGACCTTTTCTTTTTATTGGATTCTCCCCCTTTGCATTTAATTTCATTTGTGCCCAATGGATTCATTCTGCTGGACTTCCTGGGGTTTTGATCCTCATTGTCTTTTCCTGGGGTATTGTCTAAAATTTTGTGGAGTGCTCGTTTGCTATTCATGAAGATCTTAAGGTGCTCCTTGTCATGAAAGTATCTTATTTCTCCATCAATTTTGAAAGGTAGTTTTGCAGAGTACAACAATCTGAGTTGAAAGCTGTTTTCCTTTAGGGCTTGAAATATGTCACTCTAAGCTCTTCTTGCCTTGAGGGTTTGCATTGAGAAATCTGCTGTGATCCTGATGGATTTCCTTTGTGTATGATTTGTTTCTTTTCTCTAACTGCTTGTAGAATTTTGTTCTTCTGTGGGGTTTCTGGAATCTTAACAATTACATGCCTATATGTAGATTTTATTTTTAATCACAGCTAGTTGGAGACCTATATGCCTCCCTTATCTGTATTTCTAGTTCTTTTCCCCTGCTTGGGAAGTTTTCTGCTATTACTTCTGTGAAAAGGGTTTTTATGTTGTCTGTACTCTCTCCTGTTTCTTCACTGACTCTGATCAGTCTTATGTTATTGTTCTTTACATCATCTAGCAGCTGCTATTTTGATTTCTCATGATCCCTTTTTATTTTTAAGAAATTTTTCTTTTCCTGGTCACTAATTGCAATCCTGTCTTCTATATATGAAATTCTGTTCTCACATTGGCTCATTTTGCTGAGTTAACTTTTAATCGAGTTTTTAATCTCTTGAAAGTCTGTTTTATGGATTCCATTTGTTTTCTATCTTTGGATTCCATCATTTTCCTCAGCTCATCTATTTTTTAATCTGTGTTGGCTCTAGATTTATTAATTATGTCTTTTACTATGGGCACAATCTCTGCTGTTACTTGGGAAATTATTTATGACTTCATTTTTTCCAGATCCTCTTTTTTGCCGGTTCAAGGATTCCAGGTGATTCAGATTGTTCCATCTCATTTCCCTTTGGGGTTGCCTCAAGTGATCTGGAAATCTGATTTTGAGACTTGTTTGTGTGCCTTCTCATTTCAACAGATGCAGCCTGTTGTGCCTTTTTTGAGGCAACTTTTTGTTCACCCAGTTGTCTTCCATTCTCAGCAAGCTAATGCACAGCCTTTCCTCTGCTGCTCACTGGTACACTAATTCCTGAGATCAGAAAGGTGGCCCTCTGGATCCCTGAGCTGACCTGTTGTCTGCGGAGGCTTCTGGCTGGGGCCTGTGCACATTTGGGATGGTATCTAGGTGTGCCTCTGGCTAGGGCCCCTATGTACCTATTGTCTGGGATGGCCTTTGGCTGGGTGCTGTACACCCCACTTCCTGTTGTGTGAGAAAGCTTCTGGCTAGGATCTGGAGTGCTTTCTGGTGGTATTGGGGCAAACCTTTGGCTTTTGCTTGTGCACCTATGCAGCTCTTTTCCAGGTGGGCCCTTGGCTTGGGCCAGAGTGCCTGAGTCTCTGGGGTTAGGCTTTACCTTGGCTGGGATCTGCTTGGAGCTGTACTGCTCTGGTCCACACTGCTGCTCCCTCAACTGAAGTGGTCTAGTGTGCCTCTATTGCAGAGATTTTCTTCACTTTTCCAGTGGGCTTCAATTTTCATCAAGAAGCCTCAGAGAGGCTGTCTTTCTCTTATTCACTTCTGCATGATCTTCTGGAGCTCAGAACAATGTCCTTTATGACCTCTGTAACTCTGATGTGTGGATTCAGGTAATGGCTCAGCAAAGTCACATGTGGGGTGTGTGTGTGTGTGTGTCTGCTGCTGGTGCCTGTGTGGCTCATCTCCTCTGTCCTGTGGGCTGTGCTATTTGGTGCTTGGGGACAGTGGTTTGGCCACCTGAGAGGCTCACCTCCTCAGCACTGGGGGGACTCTTCTCCTCGGCCCTTGGGGGTGGTGGTATGTGCCTGAAAAATCACCTTCTCACACTCAGGGCAGCTCTGATCCTTAATGTTTGAGTGTGGTGCTAAGGCAGCCAAAGAGGGTCATTTTCTTAGTGTGGGGGCCTCTGCTCTTTGGTGCTTGAGTGGCTATGAGGTAGTTTTTGACTGGATAGCAATATTTCTGTAGTTTTTGGTTAATTCTGTAAAAATTTATTGATTTTGGAAAGTATGCCTGAAAGGATGTTCCTAATTTGCTGTTAGCAAAATATTCTTCCACATATTTTAGGATACAATTTTTCATATTTTTTGTAGTTTTATATTTTTGATCCATCTAGAGTTTGTCTTAATAGAAATCTAAATCACAGTTTAGAGATGGATTGAATATCAATTTTTTCTCAATGGACATTTTTATAGGATGTATTAATACCACTGTTTTGAAATCCTGATTTTATTGTATTCTGAAATCCCACATGGTTTTGAATCTATCTCATAACTCCATTGGCTCCCATAGATTTCTCTTTTACTGCTAATTAACATAGAATGCATAAAACTACTTTTGATATAAAGTATATTTTCATTTTTAATATCCCTTGTACTGCTCATTTGTCTTAAATTAATCTCATTCTTGCATATTAGTTTTAAAATAAATGAAAATGGAGCTAGTCTCAGAAGAACTCTTTCAATATTATTTTCAATGAAATTTCATTGAGAGGATTACTTAGTAAGAATTTATTTTTGAGGTTTGACTGACAGAGTCAGTCTTTTCATTTAATAGTTCTTCTTTTTTATGGTTAGTAGTCCACTATGTTTGATTTATGTATATCTGTAATTTTTTTAAAAAAATAGTGTTTTAGAATTTGCTTTTTGGTTTGTTTCTCTAAAATAAGATCTTTTATTTTGCAAATATCTTTTGTTTGAATGTAGGAAAGTTATAACTTTTCATTTTTCAATACGATAATGATTTCCATAGTGCACAACAGTCCTGTACCATACCTTGAACTCTCTTTCTTGTGAAGTTGTCGACCACTGATTCCATTTCCTTCTGCATTATGGGTGTGCTCAGCATTTGTTTCATTTGGATTCAGTATGTTCACTAGTATGTTTCTAATACTTTATCAATTTCTTCAGTGTTTTATGTATATGTCATTTTTTTGGCATATACTTTTATTGAGACAATCCCTTATGATCTTTATCATTTGGAAGATTTTTATTATAATCTCTCTTTTAAACATTCTAATTTTGTTTATTTGGATTTTCTCGACTTTTTCCTTAATTAGTCTAGCTAAATGTTTGTCAGTTTTGTTAGGTCTTATATGATAACAATAAGAATGAAAATGGGGAAAAGGGAGTAATAGGTGGGGGAGAGAGGTGGGCAGAGAAGGGGATTAAAAAAGAAATGAGTTGTGTTATGTACATGCACCTACTCCCCAAGATGTTTGTAAACTCCATGTACTGCAAATGTATAGTAATTAAATAAAATAAAAATTTAAAAACAACTTTTTCTGTTTGTGATTGCTTTTATCTTTTTAAAAAGTTCAGTATTAATGCACCAATCTGATTGATGGATTGCTGTGTCTCATATTCATATAGTTAAATTTGTAAGTAATTGGGGAAATTTAGTTTTATTTTTGTCACCAGTTTCTAGTAGAGCCCCTTATCATCAGATATGTAATCCCTATGATTAGGTCCTTTGACACATTGTGTATTATGGTCTCATTTATTGTTTATTTTTGTGACTGTCCCATGAATACTTTGATAATTATAATCTCTCATCTGATTTCTCTTTCTGTATTCCTCCTTTAACACACATTCTAGCCAGTGGTCTATTTAAAACTATGATGATCACTTCTCTGCCTTTTGGCTAAGATCAAGTGTATTTAAAACTATGAAATATTCTGACTTTTTTTACTTACTGGAAAACCAGACTTTTTCAGCATTTGAATCTAGGTTTCAGTGGCATGTTCTGAAATCAGTTTTCACCTGTGGTTGTGCATCCTGATATCAACTGAAGATGCATAGGTTAAATGATATACTTACTGAATTCAAGTATTTTGTAAGGCATAATCTTTTAAAAATTTACTTTTTATTAGTTATTATAATTTTAAAAAACACTGAGATTCTATGAAGTAGTTTCATACATGTGTATATTACTCATACTTTGATCATATTCAGCCCCCTTACTATCCTACCTTAAAATCATAGGTCTTGATTTTAATAAGAGGGTTTTTACATATTTCATTTGTGCCCAAACTGGATATTTCCTTTTTGGTGATTTGATCTCAAGTTTTTAAATTGTGACATTCCCCCAGAGGGTATGTCTCTATAAATTGTGTTTTAGATAGTTATTCTTTGGCTGGCATGTCTGTAGCTGCCTACGGTATGCTTAAAATTTTGACTGAGGTCCCAGTGGGTCTAATTACGAAAAATATCACCTTAGAGATTCACCAAAGGAGTAGTTCAATGATATGCATCATGGTCCAGATAAAGTGTCCACAGACTTGCCCTAACCTTAGGGAGTGTTCATTTATACTAGGATTCATAGGACCCATATCTTAGAAATTGATAAACTCAAATCATGATGCAGTGAGGATTAAGTATTTTCTCCATCCTTAGTCAACTTTATATTCAAGTATGATATTTGAAGCCAGGCCAGTGTATTTGGCTGGTATGAACAATATTTTAAAGGTAATTTCATTAATTTACTTTTACAGGTGTAAATACTAATTGCAAATACCTATATTTTCATGAGTCTTTATTTCCCCAAGATTCATTATTTTACATCAGCATGCTTATTTAATATTTGTTTGTATTTAGGACAAATTTTCCAACACTGAATATTTGTGGTTTCTTTGTTTATAATCATGATTCAGATTTCTTGTAGTTACAGGACATTCTTGATGTTAATTTTAAAAATCACAACAATTGAAAAAAATTACATTTTTTGGAGAAGTCTGATGAATAAATATTTCTGCAAATATGGAAAGAATTGGTTAATAGGAACATTTCAAGGTGCAATAATGGGCTCGTGTGTTTTGCTCTCTGTATCTTCAATGATGGCATCAGCATCCATGGATGAAGCTGTTATCATGAAGGGCCACGGAGAAACCTTCAAAATCCAGAACTTGGAGCAAGTGACTGTCACCTTAGTCAGGTAACTCAGGAGGAGAAAGTACATGTGGGATTCTGGACCAGGCTTTACATATGCACTTACAGAATAGTGGTTAGGAAGGAACTCATTCTCTTCCAAAAATTCTACATGATGTCAGTAATCAAAGGGTCTTTTGCCATTGCTAAAGTGTGTGTATACTGACTCCAATCTTTAATGCTCTTCATGACTATTATAATACTATAACTATCCAGATGGAATGTATTCCTCTAGCATCAGCATTCTTACAAAGTTATTTGAAGGGTAACTATTTGGGAGACTTTTAGAGTCCATTGATTTGTAAATCTTTTCATAGGATTAGACAAGTTATCTTCTAGGAATTGTTTAGATGTCAAAAACTAAAGAGTGAGGGTACATCTGCAGAAGGTGAATGTGTGACTTCTGGGAGCTGCTGGTAAGTTGTGAATAAGGATGCTATTACTTCAGTTCATAGTGGGAGAAGTCGAGGAGTACTCAACTTCACCACTAGACTTAACAAAATGAAGAGCTTTGAATAACAACAGCTGAGAAGTGGGGTGGAGTGTTTGTTTTAAACTGATGTTGGATCAAAGGATAGAGCTTTAAACATGGACAAATGTTGTGTAAATATGTTAACAGAATGGTGCAATACATGGAGAAATTTTGATGATAGAGGAAGTGGAGAAGACATTACTGGAGCAGTTTGTGAAGAGCAATAGAATGAAATCCTGAAGAGCACAGTTAGGGGCTATATTGAGGAAGGCAGGAAGCTGTATTTATGAAGAGGAAGCAGGGCAGAATTTCTAAAGTCTGACTGAAGTAAAGTTCAACAGAGATTTAGGAGTAATGGTTAGTACTAGGATTGTTTTAAAATATAAATGGGCCCATGAATATTGATCCCACTTAGAGTGTAGTTTTCTTTCTCTATGTGAAAATTCCCTCTGCCTTTCTATCTGCTATCAGTAACCTGTTCTCCTCTTCTTCTCCATTCTTCTCCTTCTCCTCTTCCTCTCCTTCTCTTCCTTTTTCTTTTCTCTTCCTCCCCCTTTGCCATTTTAATCTTTGTCCCCCTTTGCCATTTTAAGCTTTCGTGTACAAACCATCAACAGCACGACTGAGGCATAAATCAAAATTGCAGCCATGCCTGCCTGAATAGCACAAATATATTCCAGGTTTACAATATACATGTGTATTTCCACATTCTCCAGGCTCACATATCATCTACCTCTACAAATGGATAGATATACTGTCTCTTTATATTTGTTTTACAACAATATCCTGTTATACATAGTTTTATGCTTCATATCACCTGTGGAAATTTCACTAATAGTGCTGATACAATTGCAATTAACTCTTATAAATGACTGGTTTTTATTTTAAATTCTGTGCAAACGTTTATCATTCACCTTAAATTGTAAACATTAAGGGTGCTATTAAAACACACAAACAGGTTGTGCATATGTCCTTATGTACTAAGACTTTAATTTCCATGGAATAGATTATAAAGAATGTAATTGTGATGAATGGTACCTGTACTTTTACTTCAGAAGAGATGGTCAAATTGTGTTCCAAAAGTTATAAGATTCATAGTGTAGAAAATAACTTTAAAAACTTTTTCAGTCACCTTTGAAGCTTTAACACATTTAAAGTCTAATGTATATGAAGTGATATCTGTATGTTTTCTTTTGTCATTTTCTCCTTACAAGTGAATAGCAGCATCATATCATATGTTTTTTGGTAAGTGGATGTACTTTGCCTTTCATTGTCTAGTTATAGTATCTGTCCATTTTGCTATTTGTTTGTATTTTATTTATTAATTTCTTAAAAGCATTTGTATATTTTAGATAGTAACTCTTTCTATTGTCTAAGTTGTAATACATTCTCTAGATACTTTTGTCTATTTAATTAGGGTATAAATTCCTAACTGTTAAAAATAGATTGAAAGTAGTAATATGTCTGTTTGACATAGCTATTATTAACTGAGAAAATCTTTCTACCACCAGCATATAGGAAGTTACCTCTTGTTTATTAACTTGAAGTAAACATAAGGTATATTTTTCTGGTTTTTTACATTAAATCTAATTGATCCTTACTTGGGTATGTACAGTTAATTGTATGTCCAAATATTTTAGTTTCCTAATGGAAACCTGGGTGTGGCAGCCTCATTTTTCTTGCATTACCAGACTTTTCCAGGATGTCTTTACTTTTTTCTGACATCTACAAATGGCTAAGATTGAGCATCAAGCTTCAATCAAACTTGCATTCATATAATCTCTGATAGTACTAGAACATAATCAACCATAGTGCCTATCAATAAAATGAATAAGAAAATTATTTTAAAATTTATGAAATCACTCTTAATAAATCTATTTGCAGATAATTTTGTTCTGAGCAGTGATAAGAGGACATGCAGAAGGACATATGGAACAAAGGAACAATGTGACTGAATTCGTGCTCTTGGGGCTCACTGAGAGCCTCCAGGGTCAGAAAATATTATTTGCAGTGTTCTTGCTGATCTATGTGGTGACAGTGGCAGGCAACCTACTCATTGTCATGACTGTGATGGTCAGCCCAGCCTTGGGAGCTCCGATGTTCATTTTTCTTGGCTTTTTATCATTTATGGATGCTCTTTATTCCACTACAGTTACCCCAAATATAATTATAAACTTACTCCATGAGAAGAGAACCATTTCCTTCAAAGCTTGCATGTCACAACTTTTTATAGCTCACTTATTTGGTGGTGTTGACATAATACTTCTTGTGGTCATGGCGTATGACTGCTACGTGGCCATCTTCAAACCCCTACAGTATCTGACCATCATGAAACAAAGGCGGTGCGCTCTGCTTCTGCTGCTGGCCTGGGTTGGGGGTTTTGTGTATGCTGTACCACATGTTCTTTTTGTTTACAATCTTCCTTTCTGTGGCCCCAAAGTCATCGACCACTTCCTCTGTGACCTGTACCCCTTAATAAAACTCGCCTGTGTGGACACCTATGTCGTTAGCCTCACAGTGCTGGCCAATGATGGCGTGATCTCCGTGGCCATCTTCATAATCTTGCTCATCTCCTATGGGGTCATTCTGCACTCTCTGAGGAACTTAAGTCAGGAAGGAAGGCGCAAGGCCTTGTCCACATGTGGCTCCCACATCACCATGGTGGTCCTCTTCTTTGTTCCTTGTATTTTTATTTATGTGAGACCTCCCTGTACCTTGCCCATTGATAAATCCTTGACTGTGTTTTACACTGTTATGACCCCAGTGTTGAACCCCCTCACCTATACTCTGAGAAATGCAGAGATGAAAAGTGCTATGAAGAAGCTCTGGACTAGAAAACAAAATTGAAGTTGTTTCATTTACATTCAATGAAGAGTTGGTTCTTCCAGGAAAATGAAGAGTGATTACTTCAATATGCTGAAATTTCCTTCAGGTTTAATGGCTGAGTGATGGAAAATATGAATTATGTGAATTTTTTAAGCAATCTACATATATTTTTGAGACAATTAGAATTTTTTAGAAAGTATTTATTTCTTTTTAGTATGAAATGTTTCAATTGAGACTATAAATTTATGTGCCATAAACTTATTGTATTATGTGCTGTAAACTTATTGTAATTAATGAGAGTTATTTTCATGGTTCCTGTAAAAAGAAGTCACTTTTTCAGAATTATATGGGAACCCCAAAATATAAATAAAAAGCAAAATAAAAGATAAATGATAGGAAGCAGGGAAATAGATGATTCTCAAATAGAAAGGAGATCAAGATATGGAGGAGGGGTGGTGTAGGGGAGAGGGAGGAGATAAAAAAGAATGAAGATGTGTTATTTACATGTACCAACTCCACTCAAGGAATGTCAGCATTACGTACTGCAAATGTGTACTAATAAAAAGATTTAAAAACATAAAAAGGAATTACTGTTTATGACACGTTTTGTAAGAATAAAATTATATATAAATGTACAGTTTATCCTTTTTCAAAATTTTAGAAAATAATGGTGGATCACATGCATATTTGGAATGTATGCTATTTTTGTTCTGTGGGGCTTTCAATATATAATTTTGTAATATTGCTTAGCATGTTTTGCTTGAATAGTAATAATACTTTATTTTTTTCCATTATGTTTATTGGTACATGTTAGGTGTACAATACAGTTACATTTATCTCTGGGATCTTGTACCTTTACATGTTTTATCTTGGTTCTTATTTTTCCCCATTCCTCTGCCCTTCCTTCACCCCCTCTACCCTTCCCTATTTACAAAGACTTTGTTTCCATTTTTTTCCTTTTCTCCTATTTTTTCTTTTCCCTTCTTTCCTTCCCCCTACCCCTCCCACCTCCCCTACTCCTTTAGACTTTATTTTTAATATAATCATAAAGAGGCTAAAAATTTAAACAGCAGAAGACAGTACTAATGGTGATACTAAAGTGACTTATTTTTCATGTAATGTAACATTTCTTTGCAGTTGTTTTTCCCATAAAATTTAATGTTATAGAGATTGACAGATTATCATATTTCAAATTCATGTAGATTGCAGAGTTTGAAGTAATTGGGGGAAAATTTAATTGGATGTTTTGTCATCAATTTCTATTTGAGTTCCTTCTTATCAGATACAGAAGCCATGCGATTTAAATACTTTGAGATACTTGCAGCTAGATAGGACACTTCCACATCTGTTTTCTCTTTTCCATTTCCTTTTTCTATTACACATTCTAATGATCAGCCGATTTGAAACTATGTGATACACAGACTTTTTCACATGGATGACCTGGCCTTCATCTGTATTTGAATCAAGTTTTCAGAGTTCTTCAGAAATCGATTTTCCTCATCTCTGCTTGTAAGTTCATGTGTCAAATGAACATTGTTAAACTCTATAATTAACCAGATTCACCTATGTGGTAGGGCAGAAAATTTTAAAACTATTCTTTTCATTAGTGCCTATTAATTGTACAAAATACTGGGATTCAACATTCTGTTTACCAACATGCATATAATACACAAGTATTTTGATCATATTCACCCTATTACCCATCCTTGAACCTAAACCCCTAGGTCATGCTTTTAATTAGCAAGTTTTTCATATTCTCTTTCTGCCCAGACTTGATTGTTTCCTTTCGGTGGGTTGACCTCAGGTTGCTCAATCATCCTATTTCCCCCAGAGTGTTACTTCTCTGGAAATCGTGTTGTAGATGTTATTGTTCTTCTGGCATCTCTGGAGGTGCAGTATCTACCCTCTGAATTAGGACTGAGGTCCCAGTGAGTTTAATTAGGAAATGAGTCACCCTTGGACATGTAACAAGTGATACACTCAGCCATATGTTCCGGGGTTCCAATACACATAAAGTGTTCACAGACATTTTTCCTTCCCTTGGGGAGTGCTTGGCTGTACAACCATTCACATGACTGTTTTCTTAGAGATCAAAAGGACAGATTCAAAACATGATAAGATAGGGATTACAGGTTTTTCTCAATTCATGCCATCACAAAGCTAAATGCTGTGTTTGAAGCCAGGACAGTATATCTGACCAGGAATCAATTTTAAATGTTATTTCATTATTTCACTTTTACTTTATAAAATACAAATTGCAAATATGTGTCTCAGTAATGCATGATTTCTTTTTCTGATGAATTTATCTATTTAACATTAAAATGCTACTTAGTATTGGTGTTTAGGAGAAATTTGCCAAAAATGAACTTTGGATATTTCTTTTTTATAATGAAGAATCAGATTCCTTGAGTTTATATGAAGTTCATGGAATTAAATTTAGAAACCACAACAATTTAAAAAGTAACATCTTTTCTATTAATTGGATAAATCATCCTTCCTACATATATGGCGGGATTGGTCAGCAGCAACATTTCCAGGTGCAGCGATGGTGCATGTGCTATTTTTCTCTCCGTTATTCCCAGAGATGGCACCATTGTGAGAAGTTGTTGTCGTTTAGGACCAGGAGAAATCACCAAAATCCAGCACCTGTACTGAAAGACTGCTTGTATGCAAGCAACTCAGGAGGGACACTCACGTGTCAGATTCTGAAGTAGGCTTTACATTATGCAAGTACAGTACATTGATCCCTATGGAACTCATAAACTTTTCAAACTTCTGTACGTTTCTGATACTCAGTTACACTGTGATGTCCTTTACATTGCTGAAACATGGATAAATTGATTCCAACCTCTAACTCTTCTTCGATCTTTTAGTATTACAACAACATAGAATGAATTCATTTTCTCTAATATCAGCATTCCTATAAACTAATTTTGAGTGTAACTATTTGGGAGCTTTTTGGTGTGCAAGGATATTTTGATAAGATAGGTGGAATTATCCTCTAAACATTGTTTAGAATATTAAAAATTAAAAGATGATTTCACATCTGAAGCAGTTAAATGAGTGACTTTTGAGTACCGGGTATAATAGTTTAGTAAGTGAACATTTATATAAACTCCTAGGCCTGGTGGGTCAAGGAAGCAGAGGATACAAGTTCACCTTTGGGCTTTGGAGAGGTTTGTTTAAGAAGAGCCAAGAATTGGGGTAGGATCTTCTTTGAAAGAGATGTGGATGAAAGGCTAGACTTCACCAGACAGGCAGATAGGCTGCATAAATGTGACCACAAAATGTTCACTAAGCAGGAAATTGATGATGTAGGAAGTGGTGGGGAAAATTGGAAAAGCAGCATCTTTACGAGGGTGAAATCAACTGCATGAGCAGAGACATGGGAGATAATTAAGAAAAAGATAATGCGTATTTATGGAGAGCAAGGGAGCAAAATTTAGGAAGTGAGATTGAAATATTCGTGAACCAAGACTTAAAGAATTATGGTATCTCTATGTTTATTTTCCTGGAAACTGGGCCGGTGAAGATGGGTCTTATGAAGGTATCATTTTGTTTGCTTCTCTCCCCTCCTCTCTCCTCTCTGTACTCTCCTTCCTCCCTGTCACTCCCCTGCCCAGCTTGGACCCTCTCCTTCTGTTCTTTTAACACTTGAACAGCACCATTGCTTCTTTCTGCATCAAAACCACAAATGTGGACCATGCTTTAATCCAACATGTGCTCTTCCACCCTCCCATTGCTCATAACCACAGACAAACATTCATAACTGTACATGTATGTCTTTTAAAATTTGTTTTATAATATTATCATGTTATATATAGTTTTAGGCTTATTTCTTTCTTACTCCACTGTAATTTGTGGAAATTTCTCCTGGAGTACTTAGGTAACTAATTATTTAAATGGCTGTTTTGGATTTAATAGGCTTTATATTCTATTCAGCCATATCTTTTTTAGCATTTGTCTTAATATTTTTTTACCTTTCTGTTTAATGCCCTTAAAATACTGCCACAAAACCATAGTACACACATGTTCTTATGTAATAGAGCTTTAATTTTTCTGAAATTCATTCCAAAGTGTGTAATTGCTGTGATGAAAGGTATATGTATTTTTACTTTCCATAGAGATTGAGATATTGTACTCCAAAATTATGAAATTCAAGTTACAAGAAAATATTCTTTTCATTTTAACTACCTTTAAAACTATCACTTTTAAAATCTGATGTATATAAATTTTTTTTTCTGTTTGTTGATGAATTTAGCATTTTATCATATGCTTTGATCATTGACTGTACTTTTTAAATTGCTTGTTTATATTCTTTTTCCACTTGCTATTGCCTTGTGTTTTTAAATTAATTTCTTAAAGTTTGTTTGTCTATTTCAGATGCTATCTCTGCCTATGTTGTCTAAAATGTAAATCCTTTGTCTAAATTACTTTTATCTAGTTATTTATTGCACTAATTCCTACATTGCTAAATTATTTTGAAATTTTGAAATTTGTTATTTTGAGGTTCCTCTTATTAGTTGGGAAGATTCTTCTATACCCATAATGTATAAAATCATCTCTATTTCATTACCTTATGGTGTATACAAAGTACATTTTCCTGTCATTTTACATTAAATCTTTAATATATTTTTATTTTTGATTTTGGAATTAACTCTATGCACAATATTATTAGCTATGAGATGAACAGCTAGTTTTGGCAGATTCATTCTTCTTTCATGGGCAGTTGTTATCCTGAGTGTCTCTAATTATTTATTTCTGATTTCCATTGCCATTAGCCTGAAAGATCACTGAAGTTATGGACATGCTTCAAATTAGCAGCATTATCTCTTTCAGTGCTGCAGCATAGTAAGCCATAGTGCCCATTTATAAGATGAACAGGAAGTTGTACTAAAATTTCATGGACTCACTAGTAACAAGTTTCTTTTGCAGATAATTTTGTTCTGAGCAATGATAAGAGGACACACAGAAGGTCGAATGGAACAAAGGAACAACGTGACTGAGTTTGTGCTCTTGGGGCTCACTCAGAGCCTCCAGGGCCAGAAAATATTATTTGGCGTGTTCTTGCTGATTTATGTGGTGACAATGGCAGGCAACCTACTCATTGTCATGACTGTGATGCTCAGCCCAGCCTTGGATGCCCCAATGTACTTCTTTCTTGGCCACTTATCATTTATGGATGCCGTTTATTCTAACACAGTTACCCCACACATGATGATAGACTTACTCCATGAGAAGAAAACCATTTCCTTTGAAGGTTGTATGACTCAGCTTTTTTTAGAACATTTCTTTGGTGGTGCTGAGATTTTGCTTGTGGTTGTCATGGCCTATGACCGATATGTAGCCATCTGCAAACCCCTGCATTATCTGACCATCATGAGCAAAGGAGTGTGTGTTCTGTTATTGCTACTGGCCTGGGTTGGGGGTTTTGTGCATGCTATACTGCATATCCTTTCTGTTTACAACCTTCCCTTCTGTGGCCCCATTGTCATCAACCACTTCATCTGTGACATGTACCCCTTATTAAAACTCGCCTGCATGGACACCTACATTATTGGCCTCACAGTGGTGGCCAATGATGGGGTGATCTGTACGATTATCTTTTCACTCTTGCTCATCTCCTATGGGGTCATTCTGTACTCCCTGAAGAACCTGAGTCAGGAAGGGAGGCACAAGGCCTTGTCTACCTGTGGCTCCCACATCACCGTGGTGGTCCTTTTCTTTGTTCCTTGTATTTTTCTGTATGTGAGAACTCCCTGTACCTTGCCCATTGATAAATGCTTGGCTGTATTTTACACTGTCATTACACCTCTTTTGAACCCCCTCATCTATACTTTGAGAAATGCAGAGATGAAAAATGCCATGAAGAAATTTTGGAAAGGAAAAGGAAGATGAACATACAGAGAATTGTATCATTTGTGTTCCATGAAAACAATTGCTTCTTCCAAAGTAGCCATATCTGATTATTTCATTAAATTAAATTTTCCCTCAAGTTTAATAATTGTGAATAATGGAAAATATATAACCAATATATACTTTAAAACTATAAGAATATTTAAAAAAATTTTATTAGTACCAAATGGGTCTGTCAAGATTTAGGTATTTCTGCTACACTTAATATTTATTTTCTTAATGAAAAATTTCTTCATGATTAATACACAAGTAATTCCATCATTTTTAAGAATTAATAATATTCATGATAAATTGGAAATAATAAAATAAGAAATAATATGTAAATATCTGGTTTCTTCTATCACATATTCAAAAATAGATCATATTCATATGTGAACTATATATTGTTTTGTAAGATACTTTTCATAATTTTATTCACATTGCTTAGCTCGTTTTGCTTGAAGAGGAATAATACTTTATTTTTAATATAATCATAAGGTGCTAAATGCCCAAGAAAAAGCAAATGAATAAATGAGACATGCAGGAATGCAACTAAATGTGACTCTTCTTTCCATTTGGAAATCCTTTGAGTGTCTCAGGTGTAGAAGCTTCATTTGGTGTCATGTTTTCATAAAAATAAAGATGATCTTTTAATCCTACTATACAGTGTAGAATAGGTGATAATAACTCTGCCATTTCTCATTATGTCCTTCATTATGTTCTTGTTTGTGTTTTTCTAAAATGGACCAGACTTTGCCTTTCATATACCAAGCTAGCATAATCCTTAATCCTTACACTGCAAATATACAATACAGAACTTGACAGTAGACAGCTGTCCAGCAAGATTTTGGCAATACATGCTGTTTTGATACTTATCTATTTTTGAATTACATATATTTATAACTACTTATTATTTTAATTGCACATACTACAGTATGATCATTCTATACTATTATACAATGTGTACTGATCAAATTAGTGTGGGTAACATTCTGGTCTTTTGAGACCTTATAAAATTTGATTAACAGGGAAAATACACATAATTATGGGATACAGCATGATAATGTCATATGACTATAAAGAGTAGACTGATCAAATCAGAGGAATTAATTATTCCAACTCCTTGTTGTCATTTTATGTTTGGAGACTTTGAGCTTCTCTATTAGTAGAATGAAGACTATTAGGTATCAAAGAGGCCAAAATGCATGGCTTTATTAGACTGCAACCTCATTCATAAAATCTTTGAGACAAATTCTCTGTTTCAGAGACATGGCTGGGGGTATCACAATCCCCAACTTGAAACTATATGGAAAAGCTACTGTGATAAATAAAACAGCATGGTACTGGCAAAAGAACAGACCTGAGGATCAGTGGAATAGATTAGAAGATGCAGAAGCAACTCCAGACATACTCAGCCACCTCATCTTTGACAAAGGAGCCAACCACCCTCACTGGAGGAAAGATAGCCTATTTAATAAATGGTGTTGGAAAAACTGGATTTCAACCTGCCAAAGATTAAAATTAGACTCATACCTATCACCATGCACTAAACTAAGATAGAAGTGCAGTAAAGATATAAATATTAAAACAGAAACACTAAACTTGCTGGAAGATAAGTAAGGTAGAACTCTTGAAGACATTGGCATAGGAAAAGACTTTATGAAAAAAACCTCAGTAGCACAGGAACTTGCACAAAGAATCGACAACTGGGATCTCACCTCATTAAAAAGCTTCTGCATTGTAAAAGAAACCACCAACAGAGCTAACAGACAACCTACAATGTGGGAAAAAGTTTTAGCAGCTGTACCTCAAAGGACTACTGTCTAGAATATATAAAGAATTGAAAAAATCAGACCCCCCCAAATTCAAAGACCCAATTCAAAAATGGGCATCTGAAATGAACAGACATTTCTCAAAGAAGTAAAAGCAGCAAATAAATATATGAAAAGATGTTCAACATCACTTGTCATTCAAGAGATGCAGATGAAAACAACACTGAGATTTCACCTCACCCCAGAAAGAATGGCTGCTATCAAGAAGTCAACCAATAACAAATGCTGGTGGGGTTGTGGGGAGAATGGATCTCTTCTCCATTGCTGGTGGGAGTGCAGGCTGGTGTAACCACTGTGAAAATCAATATGGAGATACCTCAAAGAACTACCACTAGAGGTCCCATTTGACCTGGCTATTCTCTTGCTGGGTATCTTCCCAAAAGAATTAAAAGGATCATACCACAGTGGTATATGTGCACCCATGTTTATAGCGGTACAGTTTGTAATAGTTAAAGCTTGGATGCAGCCCAAGTGCCCATCTACTGGAAACTGGATAAAGAAGATGTGGTTTATTTTTATAAAATGGAGTCCTACTCAGCCATAAAGAATGAAAAACTAGTCATTTATAGCTAAATGGATGCATATCAAGGCCATACTCTTAAGTGAAATAAATAGAACACACGTGTAAATACCGAATAGTTTCCATAGTGTGAGAAACTGATAGTGTAATAAGGGTTAAAATGATTAAAATGAATAATTGATAATTTGAATAGGAAAAAATGGCCAAAGACAAGGGTGAAGGGAGTGGAAGGGGAAAGGAAAGAAGAGAAAGGAAAAATTATGAGAAAAGAAAAAAAAATGGAAATGATGTCTATGTAAATAGAGAATGGTGGAGGGGGTGAAGGGCCCACAGGTAATGGGGAAAACATGAAAATCAAGATACGTCATGTACAGGTACAAACACCCAATGATAAATGTAAATGTATTGTATACCTAAAATGTACCAATAAAAGAATTTAAGAAAAAAAAATTCTGTTTCAGCCTTAAAGTAAAATATTATCTATGTCTAATATGGTAGAAAACATGGGCAACAAAAGTTCTTGTTCTTGTTTCCCATGAAGCATCTAGAATTATGGAAGTCATGAGAAAATAAATGTTCTTCATTGATAAGTCATGCTATATGAATAACTCTGTATCATTATTTTTATCCTTATAATTATTTCATGGAGACTGATTATATCATTAAACTCTTTCCAAACATAAACCTATGATTTGCTGAATCATATCAAGTATTTGATTGTACCATAATTCACATAACTATGTCTTACATTTTTGGATATGTAATTGATTTTCAAATTTGCACTCAATTTTCATATTGAGTGATGAAGTGAAAGGCAGAAATGGGATTTCTGAAGAGCCTTAGCAGAGAAAGCTGATCTCTTCATGACATCAAGGAAATCATAGCAAAGGGAGGGGTCAGTGCAGGAGATGTACCCTTCCAGCCCACACCTCAGTGCCCCAGCCCTGTCAACCAGGCCCCACCTCCTAAAAGCACATTTAGCTCTGAATTCTACTGATGAATTTAGTTCACTCCTGATCTCATCCCATTCCAAAAGCCCCACTTCTTAATAGTGAGGCTTTGGGAGTCATCTTGATCTAAACTCTAACACCATGTTTGTACAACTATGGAAAAAAAATCAACCTAATTAGAAATTAAGCTGGCCAAATCCATTATTTTCAGGTACAAGTAAATAAAATTTTAGCAACTCAAAAAGTAGTTTCAGTAAATTAAGGTGAAGCAATAAAAAGATTTGCTTTTAAGATTTACCATATTGTTTATGTACCTGGCAAATAAGGCATGTATCTAACAAAGGAAAAATGAGGATTTAATTTCTTGAAAAATCCAGTGGTGGAAATTTCTCACAATTAGTGAGATTATTCTTTAGTCCTTCCTTCATTCAGCTGGCTTCTTCTGAGGGCCCCATTCTTCCAATGAAATATATATCTGTATATCTCCCCAATCTCTTCTGAGGTACTTGAGTCCATCAATCAACTTTTACGAGCAATGATAATATAACCAGAAAACTTATATTATGTTTTAGATTTAAATGTTTTCAAATTGCTCATGTGCTCATATGTGGGGCTTGGTCCAGATGGATAGGTCACTGGGAATGTGATCTTGAATGGTATATTCTTGTTCCTGGCTGCTCCCCTCTCTGCTTCCTGGATGCATGGGGTGAACAACTTTCTTCTATCATGTAGTCTGTGTCTTGGAACCAACTGACCATAAGTGAAATCTAAAACCATAAGCCACATTAACCGTCTCCTCCTTTAACTTGTGGGTTTTGAGCATTTTTTTAGGGATGGGGTTGCCAACTTATACAGACAAATGTACTAGGAGTGGGTGCATTAGGGTTACTGTACTTTACCACATGTTCAGAATCATGGCGATTGGTTTGCCAGAGAAAATGAAGAATGCCTAAGAAACTGAAGAATGTTGTGAGCAAGGCTTGATGGACAATGCTGGTCAGAGTTCACAAGACCAGAATGCTGGTTAGAATACAGAGAATAAAGACCATGCTTGTGAGCCTTCAGTTGGGAACATGGTTCTTCTGGAAGCTGGACTTGAGGGCATCCATGTTTCTTTCTGGCAATGAATTTCTCTTGGTTCTCTCCATGCTCTAAATTTTATGTGAGGTTAAATGTAAAGGTGGTAGGCTAATTTATCAGGCAGAGATTAATTTCAAAACAACCTGATACTCAAGCTGTAGTGTGGGCAATGCCAGCCACTTTTAACAAAATAGACAGTGAGTAATGTGAGTACATGCCAGAACTGAAAGATGCAAAAAAAAAATTGGCAGCTTGGCCTGAAACTGAGCTCTTACAAAAATGAGATCACCGAGGCTTCTGCTCACATTACTAAAGTTATCCTGTGTGAACCAGGCCATGTACACCATAGTGAGTGATGTGTAAAGCTGTGACAGCTGGAAATGTGGTGGAGATGCCAGATAGCAGGACATGCCAGGGACACAGAAAGTCCTACAAGAAATCTGGAAGCCCAGCTGAAGAGAGAGGCTATGTGGGCAGCAAATTGCAGGGCTATAGAAGCAGTATTGCCTAAATCCTACAGAGCTCATATCTCACCAACATGTGCCCCAGATGCTACATATGGGAGTACAGAACTTCATATATTTTCCTGCTGGATTTCAGTCTTGTTTTGGTCAGATTCATTTTATTCTTTCTACTCCAGTTTTTTGGAATAGGAATGTTGGCTCTGATATTGCATGGTGGAAGGACTTTCCTTTACTTTTTACTTTTTCAGGGTTCACAGCTGATAGTTTGCCTTGAGTCTCAGAAGAAATTTTGGACTTGGTAAGCAATGCAGAAATGGTTAAGACCAACAACATTTAGACATGGACTAAAAACACTTAATGAAATGAACCCTTACCCTTTGAGGACTCATGCAGAGAGTTATGGTTCAGCTTTGCAATGTTCCACAAATAAAACTCATGTGTTTAGATGCAGGTCCTGGTCAGAGCGGGTAATTCCCTGTGGTGTAACCTGGAAGGGTGTGTTGTTGTATTTGGCTACTCCTTTCTCTACCTCTGCTTGCTGGCTGACATGGATTGAGCAGCTCAGATAGGCCATGCCCTTTCATCATGCCTTTTTTGTCTGAAACCAGCTGAGCTTGAAAGAAATACCCTCAAGTTTGAATGAATTAAATTTCTACACCTTAATGTTATGGATGCCGGGTATTTTGTCCAAGTGACAACAAAGCTAATCCAGCATAACACCTTAAACATAAATACCAGCTGTGAACATTTTCCAGCTTTGGCAGAATTTAAATTTTCAGAAACCCTTTTGATAATGTGCAGATTTACTCTATAGCTTTTTCATACCATTACTATTTAAAAGAAAATAATTCGTTACAATTTTTAGAACAAATTCAAGTGAAGTAATCTCTTCTAAACAGCTTTTATCCCATGAACAATACCAAGAATATAAAGACATGAGTCTTCCAAGGAAATTTTTAATACTTCTCTGATTTTGTCTGTGGCCCAATGACTACTCAAGAGTGTATTATTTAATCTCCATGTGTTTGCATAGATTTTGTGATTTCTTTTGATCTTGACTTCCAATTTTATTTTTTTGATCCAATATTCAGGGGATAATATTTCAATTTTAAAAAATTTATTTAAACATGTTTATGTCCTAAGATATAGTCTATTTGGAGAAAGTGCCATGTTCTTCTGAGAAATGTATATTCTTTTGTCAGATGAAATGCCTGTAGATATCTGTTAAATCAACTTGTTTGATACTATGTTTCATCTATAATATTTCTTTGTTGATTTTTGTCTAGATGATCTATTTATGAGAGAGAATATAGGGGTTCCTGTTCTGATTGTTTGGTATTTATCTGTCCTTTTTAATTTCTTTTGTTTTATGACATGAGTTGCACTAATATTTGGTTCATATATATTTACACTTGTTTTACTGTGTTGTTAAATTGTTTCCTTTTACTGATGTTTAGTGACTTTCTTGTCTCTTCTGATCAGCTTTGGCTTAAAGTCCACTTTGTCAGAAAATAGCATAGCAGCTTCTGCTTTTTTTATTTTCAGTTGCATGGTATATCCATTACATACTTTCATTTTCAGTCTGTATGTTTTCTTTTTGATGAGTTATGTCTTTTACAGAATAAATATGGTTGGGTTTGTTTCCTTAATCCAAGCTGCCAGTGTGCGTTTAATTGTGAAATTAAGACCACTAACACAATTATTATTTCAAGGTTTTTGTTGAATCTTGTCATTGAAATATTTTTCCAGTGCTGATTCTTTATTTTTTTCTTTTTTTGTTGTTTTTGCTCCTCTTCAAGTTAGATTTATCATATTCCTTAGGGCTCCTTGGTACTGGTGGCCTCCCTTTCTCTGTCTAGGTGTTCCTAAAGTATTTTCTGCAATGCAGATTTTGTGGTTATGAATTTCTTTAGCATGGAACGTTTTGATTTCTCCAGCAATTAGAATGTAGAAGTGTTCTTTAACAATTGTTTTCTTTTTGGCCTGAAAAATGTTACTACAAGCTCTTTTGGACATTGAAGTTTGCACTGAGAAATTTGCTATTATTCTGATAGGGGTGCCTTTTAGATTACCTGCTGTTTTTCTCTTAGTGCTTTTTCTATTTTTTATTTGTTCTTCATTTCTAGGATTTTTAATATGATATGTCATGGAGAAACTCTTCTGGTCATGGTATTTGGGGTTTTATAAGCCTCATTTAGTTCTTTCCCTACATTTGGAAATATTCTATAAATTTGGTGACAAAATTTCCTTATACCTTTTGAATCTCTTGTAATCTTTATATATAGCTACTATATATATGCATCTAGCTACTGATGAATTCAGCTTTTGTAGTGTTGCATTTTTTAGGTTATTACTGAGTACATGATTTATTACCTCAAGCTTTATGTCAAGACCTGATACTCTATCCTCACATAGGTTATATCTTCTATCTGTATTTTCAATTGAATTTTTCATATCCTGGATTGCTGCTTGGTTCTTTTAATAATTTCTGGTCATTTATAACTTGCACAGTCTTGTTAATTCAGTCAGTTTGTTTTTTATCATATTTAAGCTCACTGAATATTTTATTACTTAATGTCCTTTATCTGTTTAATTGCATCCTCTTTAAGATCACTAGGCAGCTTATGATATGCTTGGGTTTTTTTTTTTCTTTGATCTGATCAAACATTTTAACCATTTCTGAGTTCTTTGACTGTAACTTCTTTTACCCTAGAGTCTGTGACATTGGATTTTTTGATGATAGAAGTTTTGGGGTGCATCTTGTTACCATGTTTCCTCAAGGGTTATTTTTTGTGAATTTAAAATAAACCACTAGTTAATTCTTACACTTCGTTTCCCATATACAATCAACATGCATTATATGGACATCTATCTATATCTATATCTATATCTATATCTATATCTATATCTATATCTATATCTATCTATCTATCAAATGAAAAGGGTAAAGGAAAAGAAAAAAAGCACAAAAATAAAGGGACTTCCCCAGGAGGACCACCGAGCTGGCTCCTGGTTTCTTCTTCAGGCACAGTTCTGTTGTTTCAGCTGTGCTCAGGGGGCATCATGAGCTGGATGTTTTTGTTTCTCTCTTGCACCTTCATTTGTTTCTTTCAGAAGTTGGGCAGGCAGAGTGGGACTGGTGAAGCACCTAGACCCCCACTTATCTCTGGGATGGAGGTGGGAAATCCCTGTTCTCTTCCCCCCAGGGTAATGCTTGAAGCTGTTTGCATCCATGCTTTCCACAGTGCTTCAGGTGTGACACCATGCAACTCTCACTCATCCCACTGTTTCTCTCTGACATTCTGAATATTCTTAACTTTCTATCCACAATGACCATAGGCTGTCACCCCCCAAAATTCAGTGGTGTCTTGAGCTCAGAAGGCAAGTGCATTTCTGCCTGGATCTCAGGAGCATGTAGAAGTCAATAGGAGAGAGTTCATTGGGCTCCTAGCTCAGCAGGCTTTGATGGATGGCAGAAAGAATCCTGAGGGAACTCTATATGGAAGATGGGGGTGAGGGCAGAATGCCTCACAAGTACAGGGCTTAGGGCAGTAGTGTGGCAGTGGTGTTGTGCCCACTCTGTGGTTATCTATTGTCTCCTCTCCTACCCCAGATCATACTTGTAAAAGTCACTGTATACCCAACCAGCTTCACCCTCCAAGTGCTGCTGATAGTGGTATCATCCAGTGGGCTTCTCTAACACATTGTCTTTCAGTATTAGGGGTTTTTATTCATTCCCTTTCCCGAGTCCCTGCAGATACAAGTGAGCATCCTCCCAGAACACTGCTAGCTCTAATATGCCATGATGGTTTTCCTCTAGAACATCTTTTTATGGAAACATGACACTAATGTTACTCTACCTGAGCAGCTCATAGGTTTTTCTATTATAGAAGATAAGTAAAATTTAGTCATATTTCTGTGTATTGCATATGTTCATTTAGTTTCTTCCTTTACAATTATGGTTAATATTAAAATAAAGTTTTCTCTTTCAATCATAACGATAAATAATATGAAAAAATCTTATATTTAAAGTGTCTTATAAATGCAAAAACATATACTTCAAAGTTGAGTGTGTGTATTAATATTTTCTGAAATTATGAAGGAAAGAAGGAAGCACATATGTGCATATTATTTCCTATTTAATTATTTCAATATCTGTCATGACAATTGGTAATTCTGA
Organism: Heterocephalus glaber; assembly: GCF_053883595.1. Taxonomy (NCBI): domain Eukaryota; kingdom Metazoa; phylum Chordata; class Mammalia; order Rodentia; family Bathyergidae; genus Heterocephalus; species Heterocephalus glaber. Next base: position 130,391 of record NW_028258479.1, read on the forward strand.
AAAAGAATTTATTTTTTTTGCACTTTATTAAATTCTTTTATTGGTACATTGTAGGTATACAACACAATTACATTTCTCATTGGGAATTGTACCTTTATATAATGCATCTTGGTTCTTATGTTTTCCCCATTCCTAGCCCTCCCTTCACGCCCTCCACCCTTCCCTATTTACAAAGACTTTATTACCATTTTTTCCATTTCTCAGCATTTTTCCTTTCTCTTCTTTCCTTTCCCCTGCCCCTCCCACTACCCCTACCCCTTTGGACCTTTTCTTCCTATTTTGCATTATTCATTATTCATTCTAATCATTGGTACATTTTAGGTGTATAATATAATGACATTCGTCATTGGAAATTTGCACCTTTACATATTCTCGCTTGGTTCTTATTTTTCACCCTTGCCCAGCCCTCCCTTCAACCCCTCCGTTCCTCCCTATTTACCAAGATTTTGTTCCTATTTTTCCATTTTCTCATATTAATCCCACTTCCTTCCCCTTTGCCCCTTTTCTTCCTATTTCACATTACCTATTATACATTTTAGTCCTTATTTACACTTTCAGTTTCTCACACCAGAGAAACTATTTGGTATTTATTCATGTGTGTCCTATTTATTTCACTTAAGAATATTGTCTCAATGTGCATCCACTTAGCAATAAATGTCTCTAATTTCTCATTTTTATGGCTGAGTAGTAGTCCATTTTATTAAAAAAAAACACATTTTCTTTATCCAGTCTCCAGCTGATGGGCATTTGGGCTGTTTCCAAGGTTTAGCTATCACAAACTGTGCTGCTATGAACACGGGTGCACATATATCACTGTGGTATGATTCTTTTAATTCTTTGGGGAAGATCCCCAGCAGTGGAATAGCGGGGTCAAATGGGACTTGCAGTCATAGTTCTTTGAGGTATCTTCATACTGATTTCCCAGTGGTTGCACCAGTCTACACTCCCATCAGCAGTGGAGCAGGGTTCCTCTTTCTCCGCAGCCCCGCCAGCATTTGTTATTGGTTGATTTCATGATAGCAGCCATTCTTTCTGGAGTGCAGTGGACTCTCAGCATTGTTTTCATTTGCATCTCTCGAATGGCCAGTGATGTTGAACATTTTTTCATGTATTTATTTGCTATTTCTACTTCTTTGTCTGAGAAATGCCTGTTCATTTCAGATGCCCCTTTTCAGATTGGGTCTTTAAATTTGGGAGGTCTGATCTTTTTAAGTTCTTTATAGATTCGAGATAGTAGACCTTTGTCTGAGGAAGAGCAGGTGAAGATTTTTTCCCACATTGTGGGTTGTCTCTTCACACTGCTGGTGGTTTCTCTTGCTGTGCAGAAGCCTTTTAATAAGAAGAGATCCCACTTGTTGATTGTTTGTGCTAGTTCATGGGTAACTGAGGTTTTGTTCATAAAATCTTTTCCTACACCAATGTCTTCAAGAGTTCTACCTAACCTCTGTTCCAACTGGTTCAGAATTTCTATTTCAATATTTAGATCTTGAATCCATTTTGATTTTAGTTTAGTGCATGGTGATAGATATAGGTCTAGTTTTAGTCTTTGGCAAGTTGAAGCCCAATTTTTCCAGCAACATTTATTAAAGAGGCTATCTTTCCTCCAGTGAGGGTGTTTGGCTCCTTTATCGAAGATGAGGTGGCTGAGTGTGTCTGGAGTTGTTTCTGCATCTTCTAATCTGTTCCACTGGTCCTCAGGTCTGTTCTTTGCCAGTACCATGCTGTTTTTATCACAGTAGCGTTGTAGTATAGTTACAAGTTGGGGATTGTGATACCCTCTGCCATGTCTCTGTTACCTAGAATTGCTTTTGCTATTCTGGGTTTCTTCTTGTTCCAAATGAATTTTTGGATTGTTTTCTCAAGGTCCATGAAGTATGCTGCTGGGATCTCAATTGGAATTGCATTAAATCTATATATCAGTTTTGGAAGCATGGTCATTTTCACTATATTAATCCTTCCTACCCAGGAGCAGGAAAAGTATGTCCATTTTCTGATATCATCTTCAATCTCTCTTGAAAAAGAATTTCTTATGTAAGGAACATAAGGAAATCCTTCATTAGTTAAGAAATTTACAATATTAATTATGACACAGAGTTTAACAGCAACAGTTTATACTAAATATCATATTTTTCTAAAAAATTCTAGTAGTAAAATGTATGCTGACCACTGAAAGAATTCACATAATAAATGCTTTCCACTGTGCACAGATATTAAACCTCATGAAAAATTGAATATAATGATATAATCACCTGTGAATTCCCCTAAAGAAGCAACAGTTCATTGAACATAAATGATACATTTCTCTGCCACCTCATTCATGCTGTTTCCTAGTCCAGAGCCTTCTCATGGCATTTTTCATGTCTGCATTTCTCAAAGTATAGATGAGGGAGTTCAACATTGGGGTCATAACAATGTTAAATACAGTCAAGGATTTATCAATGGGCAAGGTACAGGGAGGTCTCACATAAATAAAAATACAAGGAACAAAGAAGAGGACCACCATGGTGATGTGAGAGCCACATGTGGACAAGGCCTTGTGCCCCCCTTCCTGACCCAGGTTCTTCAGAGAGTGCAGAATGACCCCATAGGAGATGAGCAAGAGCTAAAAGATGACCACACAGATTGTCCCATCATTGGTCACCACGGTAAGGCCAATAATGTAGGTGTCAGTGCAGGCAAGTTTCAGTAAGGGGTACATGTCACAGAGGAAGTGGTCGATGACATTTGGGGCCACAGAAAGGAAGATTGTAAACAAAAAGAATGTGAACCACAGCATGCAAAAAAACCCCAACCCAGGCAAACACCAACAATAGAACACACCCTCGATGGTTCATGATAGTCAGATAATGCAGGGGTTTGCAGATGGCTACATATCGGTCATAGGCCATGACAACCATGAGCAAAATCTCAGCACCACCAAAGAAATTTTCTAAAAAATGTTGAGTCATACAACCTTCAAAGGAAATGGTTTTCTTCTCATGGAGTAAGTCTATCATCATGTGTGGGGTAACTGCTAGAATAAATGATATCCATGAAGGATAAGTAGCCAAGAAAGAAGTACATTGGAGAATCCAAGCCTGGGCTGAGCATCACAGTCATGATAATGAGTAGGTTGCCTGCCATTGTCACCATGTAGATAAGCAGGAACACAGCAAATAATATTTTCTGGCCCTGGAGGCTCTGAGTGAGCCCTAAGAGCATGAACTCAGGCACGTTGTTCCTTTGTTCCATTCGTCCTTGTCCTATAAGTGCTCAGAACCAAATTATCTGCAAATAGAATTATTAGCCATGACCTCATTAAATTTTAGGATAATTTGTTCATTCATTTTATAAGCAGGCATTATGATTTATCATGTTTTACAACTATCAGAGACTATAACAATATAAGATTAATGAAAGCACTCTTCTCAACTGTAGTGATTTTGTAGAGGGGTAGTGTCTGAAAAAAGAAACTAGAAACATGGAGAAATGAGTGATTATAAAGAAAAATGATTCTACGCAACTAGTTTTTCATGTGTAAGCTAAAAATATTACACATGTATATAACACCATAAAATGAATTAGCATTAAAGATTTTATATGAAAGTACAAGATTTACCTATATAAACTTCAAGTAATAGAGATGACTGTCTACATTCTTGAGGGAGAATAATGTGATCACCTAATTATAAGAAGTGCAAAGAAATTTGCAATTTCACAAGTTTTTAAGAGTATGGGTAATGATACTTTAAATAAACAGAAAAAATAGTTTGGCAAAGAACTTGAAATTAAGTGACATAAAAAGAGTAATTAAAATACAAAGATCATCTTTAAGAAATTAATAAATAAAAGACAAGCCAATAGCAAATTGGGCAAATATTATGAACATGGAAGCAAAGGAAATGTCCACCCAAAATGACCATAAACATAGCATAGTATGCTGAAGTTCACCTGTAAACAAAAAAGGAAAAAAGAAGAAAACCTCAGCTATTTTATATATGTCATACTTGAAAACTGATACATTTAAAAGGGTTAGTAAAAATGACCAAGGTTCTTTCTTGCTTTGAGATTTTTATAATTTTTGGAACATAATTTTTCAATTTGTTTTGGAAGTAAACTTCCATATGTTTTTTATCAGAACCATTTCACTCTTGGAAATCTATTGCATAGATATTAAAGCCATAGCACATTAGGACATATATGGCAGGTCTTGTGGCATTATTTGTAATGGGATTAAACAAAAACATAAAATAAATTTAAGGTGAATTTTAATAGGGAAATTATTGAATAGAATACAAAACCTACTAAATTGAAAACAGACATTTAAAAGAACTAATTACAAATGTATCAGTACTGTATTCAGAGAATTTCCAGAAGTTACTGTGGAATAAGAAAGAAATAAGCATAAAACATGATGTTGTTATGAGATAAAAATAAAAACACCACATATGTATCCAATTATAAATGTATGTGGTCATATGAGCATGGGGAATATGGAAGGATACATGTTTTTTATTCATTAATTTTATCGGTACATTTTAGGTACACAAAATGATGACATTCATCATTGTACCTTTGCATGATATAACTAGGTTCTTATTTGACCCAATTCCTCTGCCTTCCCTTCAATCCCTCCAAGCCTTCCAATTACAAAGACTTTGTTTTCATTTTTCCTTTTCTCATATTTATTCCTTTCCCCTACACCTCCCACTTCCCCTTTAGATCTTTTCTTCTTATTTCACATTATCTATTATACATTTTGATCCTTATTTACACTTTCAGTTTCTGACACCACAGACACTATTTGGTATTTATACATGTGTGTCCTATTTACTTCACTTAAGAGTATGGCCTCAATGTGCAAGAAGGATACATGTTTTTCTGTGGACATGGTTTACATTTGTGGTATTTATGTAAGTGGAAGCCGGGGGTAGTATGTCAGAGATTTAAATGATAGACAGGGAGAATCCAAACTGAGAGAGGAGAAACGAACAAAATAGAAGAGGGGAGGAAAGAGATGAGGAGGGGAGCCAGAGGAAAGACAGAGGGAAAGTGAGGGGTATGGCTGAGAGAGGAGAAGGGAGGGGAGGAGTGGAAAAGGAGAGGGGAGAGAGGAGAGAACAGAGAGAGCAGAGCAGTAACAGACAGAGATGAAAATTTAACACAAAGAAAGAAAACATCATCATAAGTAGGATCAATATTCACTAGTCCAGTTTCCTCTTAAAATAATCCTAGTAATGCCAATTGCTCTCTAAGTCTCTCTTAATACTTCAAGCTGACTTCATAAATCCTGCCCTGCTTCTTCTCATAAACATGGATTATCTGTCTTTGTATGTCCCATGACTACGCTCATGTGGTAGATTTCATCCTCTTTATAACTCTTAAGAACACTGCTCATATAATTTCCCCTTCCATTTCCTACACCAACAATTTTCCCCTTCTCACAGACTATTCTGTCAACACACAAATATAACATTTCTCCACATTCAGGCAATCTGTCCTTTGACACTACATCGCTTTTAAGCAATCATCCGCTCTCAATTATCTGACCTTCTTGTACAATGTCCTCCTATTGATGAAGTCCAGTGGTCAACTGGACACGTCTTCTGATCTGACCCACTATTATGATTCACTAAAATTAAAGCTTGCTCACTCAAATATTAAAACGAGGCTCTCTAAAGTCACTCATTCAATTTCTACAGGTGCTAAATCATTTAGTTTTTAACAATCTAAACAATGGTGAGAAGGTAAGTCTGTTGTTTCTATCTAGAATCTAAAATCTTTCAAACAGTCATACATTAAATTAGTTTGTAAGAACACTGATGTTAGAGATGGTAAATTTATAAAGTTCTGCGAATATGTAATGTAAAAACTATTTCAGAATCTTACATATAAATACTCTTCCTCGGATTTTTATAATATCAAAATAATCAAGCAGAGTATTAAAGACTGAGGTCATTGCTCACATATTTTAGCAAGCACAAAGACCTCCTAATGCAACTCTTTATCAGAATCACATAGAGCTTTTAAAAGATTATGAGTTCTTATATTACTAAGGTACTGTACTTATATGACATAAAGCCTGATTCAGAATATTACAAATAAATACTCTTTCTGGGTTACCTGCATGAGGGAGCAGTCATTAGCCATTCTGCCCCAGTTCTAGATTTTGGTGCGCTCTCCTTGGTCCTGAATGATAACCGCTCACGCACCCACAGCGTCTCTAGGAGTATAGAGAGCAAATCACACATGCACCAGCACCATTTTCCCATGCTTTCAGAGGGTTAATTCATCAAAGTTTCCCAAAAAGTTACTTTTCTATTTTTTTCAATTAAAAAAATCAATATCAAGAATACCCTGTAACATCAAGAAATTAGAATCTTGATTATAAACAAAGAAAACCCAAATCTGCACTGTTGGCAAAATTGTCCTAATAATGAACAAATACGAACAACGTATTGTAGGGTTAAAAACCCTGAATATCATGCACGAAAGAATCATGAATTTTTAAGATACATATCGGCAATATGTGTTTTAGTCACTGAAAGTGAAATGCTGAAAAAGCCTTTAAAATATTTTGATTCTCAGTCAGGTGTACTGGCCTGGCTGAATACAGCATACTTGAATGGAATATTGACTAATGGAAGGGGGAAATACCTATCCTACCATGCTTTGAGTCTACCATTTCAATTCCTAAGAAAACAGTCAAGTGAGGACTAGTGCAGACAGGCTCTCTGAGGAAGAGGCAAAGGTGTGTGGATGCTTTGCTTGTATTGGAACCACAGAAAACGTTGCTGAATCATTTAGTCACTACATCTCAAAGGCTGAGTTTCCTTAATTACACTCATTGGGACCTTAGTCATAATGCTAAGGGTAGACTATGCACCTCCAGAGATGCCAGAGGAATAATAACTGTGTAGAAAGAGTTTTACAGTTACACTCTCTGGAGGAAATATCATAATTAAACAACTTGGGGTCAGATCACCGTGTCTTGGCAGTAATGAAATATGTAAAAATGCTCTTTCTAAAACCATGAACTATGGGTGTAAGAGAAAGCACATGGAGAATGGAAAGATCAAAATAATACATGTAGGAAAACCCCAATATTACATAAAATTAAGAAGAACTTCTAAAAAGTACTATATTTTGAAAAATTTCATGCCCTATACATAGGTGAATTTGGTGAGTGAAACATTTAACTTATGCCTTTTCAGATGACATCTGAACTCACAATCAAAGATGAAGAGATTGGTTTCAGAACAAGTCATTAAAAACTTAAGTCAAATGCAGATAAACCCTAGTTTGCCCCTAAAAAAATGTCTTGTGCATCACATAGTTTCAAAGAGGCCAATTGTTAGAATGTATATTAGAACAGAAAAAGGCAAAGAGAAAACACAAAAAAGTCAAAGAGCAGGTGTGCTATAGGACTATGTGCATTAGTATGTGGAAACTACAAAATACTGGTGAAAGAAATAAAAAGAAATCAAAACATGAGATATGCATGCAAAGACTCACTATCATTAAGATGTCAAATCATGACAAATTGATCCACAGTTTCAAAAAATTTTGAAACAGTAACCCGTTGTTATTATTTTGGTAGAAATAGGCAAGCTGGTTCAAAGATTTTATGATGAGACAAAATAAGTAGAATATTTACAATGATTTTGAAAAAGAACAAAGTTGATTATCTCACATTAGAGAATTTCTACTTGTAACAGTAAAAGTAGTATTGGAGAAAGGATGCTTATGTAGATCAGTGAAGCAGAATAGATGGTCCAGAAATAGACCCAAACCCTGAATGATTTTTTTCAAAAGTGCAGACGCAATTCAGTACAGAAATAGTGTCTTTTTTAGGAAATGATTCTGAGGTGATTGGATATCCATCTTGAACTTTGATCAGTAATTTACACTATCTATGAAGTTAAATCAAAATGACCTAATGTGAAATCTAAAATTATAAACGATCTAAAAGGAAACATCAGAGAAAACTGTTGTGATATTGGGTTACACAAAGATTTCCTGGCAGTGAAACATGAAAATGAAACTATGATTGCTAAAATAATGAAATTTTTCATTGTTCTGCATGAAAACTCTCAAAGGCTGCCACTCAGGTGCTTTGAAGAGAATGTGAAGACAAGTACTGTTGAGGTAAATATGCACAAATCATAAAACTGATAAAAGATTTGTTTCCAGCACTTATAATAAATTTAACTTTTTATAGTAACAACTCAATATAAAGTAAACAAAATGCTAAAATTAAAAAATTATTCTAGTATGTGTTTGCAAAACATGGTGATTACATTTAGCATGAGGAAGTGGGGGCACATAAAGTCATGTCGCGATCATTTTTCCTCCTACTCTACCTCCTTCCCCAGATCTCATCTGTACAACTGACCTCCCAGTTCCTCAACAAGGCCATTTTGCTGTTCCCTGCAAATTATTTTTACTTTAGATCTCACATATTAAAGAAACCATGTGACACAACCTTGTGTGACTGACTCGTTTCATTTAGTAGTATATTCTCAAGATCCACTCATTTTCCTACAAATGACTCAATTTTCTCCTTTGTTTTTTATTTTTTTATATATTTAAAAAATTTTTCAAAGAAAAGCAATGCAAAGGAAAAAAAAAACTATAATAATATTCAAATACAATAGAACTCAGCCAAAGCAAAACTGAAAAGCACTTAAACATTTTTCCATATAATTAAAAAAAACTCAAGCATTAACAAGACATCAAAGGATGTGATTTGTTTTATCCTTCTTTGTTGTGTGGGCATTGGCCAGAGGTATGTAAGAAATGGATAGGCAGATATGAGGGACTTATGGGCCCACAAGCCCAAAAACTTCCTGAATGCATGGCTAGAGATTAAAAGGTAGCCAACAGAGCCACAAGTTCAAGTCAGATCAAAACACATTGCCTTGAGGAATGTATGCCCTGGTCCTCATTCACCCCATACTCTGATTTATTACTTAGATTACTAAGGTAGTCATATAGCAGATCACCCTGTCCTTCCCCTGTCCTCTACATGAATTCCTGCACAGGTGTCCTTTGTCCTTTATCCTAGCTTCCTAGTCCTATCACTAAAAAACCATAGAAGCTTTAGTTTGGGCTATCTTCTTTCCCGAGACTTTCTCATGCTGAGGACACTTGGTTAAGGGAGACCCTCTGGGCTCTCTGAGAGATTAAACTGCACATGGACCTCAAGTAGACTCTCATCCTTTGTGCTGGGCCATGACCAAGAACGGAGACACTGTATAAGCTGAATGGTACATTTTCTTTATTCATAGAATGGCTAAAATTTTAAAATTTCATTAACACCAAGTTCTGACAAAGAGAGAACCTAAAGATATCATTTTTTGATAGCCAGAAAATAAAAATATATACTTCAGAAAATAGTTTCACAGTTTCTTATGAAGTCAAATACACACCATAGAACCCAGTTCTTTTATTCCTAGATACTTACCGAAGTGTAATGAAAACTTACCATTAAGTGAAAACTTACATATTAATATGCATGCAGGTATTAGATTAGGGCAGTTTAATCATAATTTCAAATATCAGGAAACAATAAAAAGCTATATGGAAAAGGAACTACACACATATGTAAAATTGTACACTACTCAACAATAATGAATTATCTGTTTATACCTAGAGAAACACAGAAATCTCAAATGCATTATAGTATAAGAAAGTAGCCAGATCCTGAAGACCACATATTCTGTTGTTCCTAGTGATATTAAGGAAAGACAAAATTAGGAGGTCAGAAATGGACCAGTGTTTGCCAGGACATGGAGGAAGGAAAGTAGTTGACTACAAAGGAGAACAAATAGTAAAGTACTTAGGGTCATGAAATATTTCATATATTGACTGCCTTGGTTCTGTTACTATAGGTATTTGTCAAAACTCATAGAACTATGGTCTAAAAAGAATGAATTGTGCACTGTGGTAATTATATCTTATGAAAAATGAAAAAAATCATTAATATCCTATATTTAAAGTGCAGTTTCATTACCAGTCCTAATGTACATCAGGCTGATACAAAGAGGCAGATGTTTATATGTGGGGTGAAGTCTAGAAAACTAGTGTTAATACACTTACTTTTCTAACTGGAAATATATTTTAGAGTGTGTATTATTTTAAAATATTACATTCTAATTTTATGCATACACAATAGTATGTGCAGTTTATTTACAAAATTTGTCATCCCTCAACTAAAATATTGTTGATGTCTTTGAAGATGCTTGGATCTTGTTGATTCCAGTCCTCTATGCCTCCTCAGTGTAATCCTGATGCTCAACTTGTTCAGAACATTTCAAAATAGTATAATATAAATGTATGTTTTCTTGAAATATTTCATTTAGATTTTATTACTTATCTTTATTATAATTATATTTTATAGGACATAGTTTATGATTTTTTTATCCATAATGTTAATTTTCTAAGATTTGATCATGTTGCTGCAGGTGACACTAGTTGCATCTTTTTCCCCTACTGTGCATTATTCTGTGAGTGGATTTACCACACATTCTGTACTTATTCAATTCATGGTCAACTGGGTTGTTTCCTATTTTCATATTTCAAATACCCTTCCCTTGAACATCTTAAAAGGAATTCCTTGGTGTTAAGTGGTATATTTATTTTTACAGATGATAGCATTTTCCCTCATGCTGTAGTGTAAGTTGTGCTGCAATTAGCAGTGTATAACAGTTCCATTGCTCTTCATACTTTCCAATTCTTGATATTGTAAAATGTTTGATATTTCTTTGAATGTAATGGGTACCCATTGATGCATGTTTAATGAGATTTTAATTGTCCTCATTGTTACCAAATTTGAGCATTTTCTCATTTATTTATTGGTCATGTTCTTGTTTACAATTTTTTATGAAACGTGTCTTTTGGCAATTATTCTATATGCTGTACAGAATAAAATTTCCTGGGGCTTTACAGGTATACTATATATAAATTATTTATTGTTTATGGGTATAACAAAGCTTTTTCTGTGGTTTGCCTTTTTATATTATCATTAATTCATTTGCTTAATAGGAAATTTTATTTTATTTTTAAATATTTTCTTTATGTGTTTTGTAACTGATCCTATAAATGGGTTTTTTAATATATTTTATACATTGATCAAGAAAATGTCTGTATTTATGATGCAGACATTGGTTTCAAATATGGATACACTGTAGAAAGGTTAAAATGAGCTAGTTTACATATAGATTACCTTACATGGTTAGGATTTTTTGTTTGTGATAAGGGAACATTCTACTCTTTTTTAGCCATTTTTGGGAACACAATGCAGTACACTGTTATTAACTGTAGTCACTGTGGTGTACAATGGAGCTCTTGAACTTATCCCTCCTGTACAACTAAAAATTTGTATTCTTTGATCAGCCATTCCCCATACCCTCTTTCTAGCTCTTGGTAACCACCACTCTCCATTAATGTGAATTCAAAAAATTTTTGGATTTCACATATAAATGAGATCATGTGTATCTATCTCTTTTGTGCTTGACATATTTTATGCAACACAAATGACAGGATTTCATCTTTTTCAAACCAACTCCCCACGAGGTGTGTAATCATTATATATAGCAATCGTGTATTAATAAAAAATAAAAATTGAAAAAAATCCAAAATTGTCATCCCAACTTCTGTATCATTGTCTCTACCAGAACAGATATTACCTTTTGAAGGAAAATAAAAAATCATTTAATGTTCCCACTGACAAATGATTAAGTGTGTTTTATGTAGTTCTAACCCTACGTTGAGCCACTTAATGTACACTGCAGGAAATTTAGAGATGACAAACACCATGAAGGGCTGTGGAAGAAAAGTCATATCAGAAAGGAAATAAGTGACTCATCCACTGTGAGAACAGTCACTTCACTGTTGGTCTCTTCTCCTTCGGAATAAGAAATTTTCTGAAATCTGAAGCTGACTTCCCTTCACTCTAAAGCATTTATGCTGTTTAATTAAAGCAAGGGCAATATATTTGTGTAACTCTTTTCTGAAACATACACTTCAGGGTGTCTTGTTTATTTGTACACCTAGAAAGTTGCCATGCTTGTATGGCAGGAAGTGAATAAATAATATGTAAAAATATTGAATCAAATTATTTATATTTAAACTGATTTTAAAAGTTTTCTTGTTGATTTTTAAAGTTAATTTTAGTTAAAATTTAGTACTGATTAATTTTTTCATGCACTTATTTCTATTATTTTGGCATTGTTTATTTGCAGATTTTCTTTTTAATGTTTTATCATAATGCTTAAATATGTGATCCTGTGTAAGTTAGCCTTTAGATCATTTCAGTAGCATTGTGCATAAAATTTGTAGTGCAGTAATTTTACTTTTTGTAATATCAATAGAAAGTACAGATAATAAAAATAAGTATTGAAAATGGAACCCATACAAAATGGCAAAACTGTAGAATAAATCTACCCACACATCATCAATATCTGGTTCTATTCTCAGATATGGACACAGTATTCTTAATCTCTCCAAATAGAAGCATGTTTATGTAGAAGGATGAATGCTTATATTTCTGTGTATAAAAGTTCTCATTTACTCCCAGTCTTCTGAAGATTTTTCATTCATGCCTATTTGTACAGTGGGTTTTATTTTTTACGCATTATACTTGCATATGTTGAATTTTGATCCTCCACACTTCCCTCTTCCCACCCCCTTCTCTAACAAACTTTTTCAACAGTTTTCCTCCTACTTTTACATCACCTGTCTTCTTAAAAATATCTTTATTTTTCTAGGCTTCTTATGAGAAAAAAACACTGCATTTGAATTTTTTTAAATTAAATTCTTATATTAGTACATGGTAGGTATACAACACAATTACATTTCTCATTGGGAATTGTACCTTTACATAATGCATCTTGGTTCTTATGATTTCCCCATTCCTAGCCCTCCCTTCATGCCCTCCACCCTTCCCTATTTACAAAGACTTTATTTCCATTTTTCCCATTTCTCATCATTTTTCCTTTCCATTCTTTACTTTTCCCTGCTCCTCCCACTACCCCTACCCCTTTGGACCTTTGCTTCCTATTTTACATTATCGATTATTCATTCTAACCATTGGTACATTTTAGGTATACAATATAATGACATTCATCATTGGAAATTTGTACCTTTACATAGTCTCTCTTGGTTCTTATTTTTCACCCTTGCCCAGCCCTCCCTTCAACCCCTCCAGTGCTCCCTATTTACAAAGATTTTGTTCCTATTTTTCCATTTTCTCATGTTAATCCCATTCCCTTCTATCCTTTCCCCTAGCCCTCCCACTTCCTTCCCCTTTGCCCCTTTTCTTCCTATTTCACTTACATTTAGTCCTTATTTACACTTTCAGTTTCTCACACCAGAGAAACTATTCGGTATTTATTCATGTGTGTCCTATTTATTTCACTTAAGAGTATGACCTCAATGTGCATCCACTTAGCTATAAATGTCTCTGATTTCTCATTTTTTATGGCTGACCATTTTATTTAAAAACCCACATTTTCTTTACCCAGTCTCCAGTTGATGGGCATTTGGGCTGTTTCCAAGTTTTAGCTATTACAAACTGTGCTGCTATGAACATGGGTGCACATATATCATTGTGGTATGATTCTTTTAATTCTTTGGGGAAGATCCCCAGCAGTGGAATAGCAGGGTCAAATGGGATTTCCAGTCCTAGTTCTTTGAGGTATCTGAATACTGATTTCCACAGTGCTTGCACCAGTCTACACTCTCACCAGCAGTGGAGCAGGGTTCCTCTTTCCCCACAGCCCTGCCAGCATTTGTTATTGGTTGATTTCATGATAGCAGCCATTCTTTCTGGAGTGAAGTGGAATCTCAGTGTTGTTTTCATTTGCATCTCTCAAATGACCAGTGATGTTGAACATTTTTTCATGTATTTATTTCTATTTCTGCTTCTTTGTCTGAGAAATCTCTGTTCATTTCAGATGCCCATTTTCGGATTGGGTCTTTAAATTTGGGAGGTCTGATCTTTTTAATTTCTTTATAGATTCGGGATAGTAGACCTTTGTCTGAGGAAGAGCAGGTGAAGATTTTTTCCCACATTGTGGGTTGTCTCTTTACACTGCTGGTGGTTTCTCTTGCTGTGCAGAATCTTTTTAATAAGAAGAGATCCCACTTGTTGATTGTTTGTGCTAGTTCACGGGCAACAGAGGTTTTGTTCATAAAATCTTTTCCTACACTGATGTCTTCAAGGATTCTATGTAACCTCTGTTCCAACTGGTTCAGAGTTTCTATTTTAATATTTAGATCTTTAAGCCATTTTGATTTTAGTTTAGTACATGGTGAGAGATACAGGTCTAGTTTTAATCTTTGGCAAGTTGAAGCCCAATTTTTCCAGCATCATTTATTAAAGAGACTATCTTTCCTCCAGTGAGGGTGTTTGGCTCCTTTATCGAACATGAGGTGGCTGAGTGTGTCTGGAGTTGTTTCTGCATCTTCTAATCTGTTCCACTGGTCCTCAAGTCTGTTTCTTTACCAGTACCATGCTGTTTTTATCACAGTAGCTTTGTAGCATAGTTGCAAGTTGGGGATTGTGATACCCCCTGCCATGTCTCTGTTACCTAGAATTGCTTTTGCTATTCTGGGTCTCTTCTTGTTCCAAATGAATTTTTGGATTGTTTTCTCAAGGTCCATGAAGTGTGCTGCTGGGATCTCAATTGGAATTGCATTAAATCTATATAGCAGTTTTGGAAGTATGGCCATTTTCACTATATTAATCTTTCCTACCCAGGAGCAGGGGATGTTTGTCCATTTTCTGATATCATCTTCAATCTCTCTTTTCAGAGTGCCATAGTTTTCAGAGCAGAGGTCTTTGATTTCTTTTGTTAGGATGATTCCTAGGTATTTCAGTTTTTTGGATGCTATTGTGAAAGGAATTATTTGCCCTATTTCTCTCTCAGTGAGTCTGTCATTCGTGTAGCAGAAAGCTATTGATTTTTGTGTGTTGACCTTGTAACCAGCTACTTGACTGAATTTGGTTTTTAAGTCTAGAAGACTTTTGGTGGAGTTCTTGGGGTCTTCTATATAGAGTATCATGTCATCTGCATATAATGACAATTTGACTTCTTCATTTCCTATCTTTATTCCTTTATTTCTTTCTCTTGTTTAATTGCCTTGGCTAATGTTTCCAGAACTATATTGAACAAGAGTGGTGATAGTGGACATCCTTGTCTTGTTCCTGATTTGAGTGAGAAGGATTTCAGTTTTTGACCATTTAGTATGACACTGGCTGTTGGTTTTTCATAGATGGCTTCTATCAGTTTGAGGTAGAGACCATCTATTCCAGTTTTTTGTAGGGTTTTTATCATAAATGCATGTTGGATTTTGTCAAATGTTTTTTCTGCGTCTATGGAGATAATCATATGGATTTTGTCCTTGGCTCTATTGATATAGTGTATTACATTGATTGATTTTCATATACTGAACCATCCCTGAATCCTTGAGATGAATCCCACTTGATCAGGGTGTATGATCTTCTTGATGATCTTCTGCATTGTGTTTGCCATCATCTTATTAAGGATTTTTGCATCTATGTTCATTAGTGAGACTGGCCTACTAGTTCTCTTTTTCAGTTGGGTCTTTCTCTGGTTTGGGGATCAAGGTGATGCTTGCTTCCAGGAATGAATTTGAGAGTATTGCTTCCCTTTCAGTGTCATTGAAGAGTTTAAACAGTAGTGGCAGCAGGTCCTCTCTAAATGTCTTGTAGAATTCAGCAGTGAAGCCATCAGGGCCTGTTCTTTTCTTAGTTGATAAGTTTTTAATTACATTTTCAATGTCATTGGGTGATATTGGGTTGTTCAGAATTTTTAGGTCTTCTTCCTTCAACTTTGGTAATTCATATGTATCTAGGAATCTGTCTATTTCTTCTGTGTTGTCCATCTTATTGGCGTATAGGTTCTGGAAGTAGGTATTGATGATCCTCTGGATTTCTGCTGGGTCTGTTGTAATTTCACCCTTTTCATTCCTAATTGCATGGATTTTTGCCTTTTCTTTCCTTTTTCTGACAAGGTTGGCTAAAGGTTTGTCAATTTTGTTGATTCTTTCGAAGAACCAATTCTTGGCTTCATTTGTAGGGGGCCCTGCCCCCCCCCCCGCTGGAAATCTTGAGTGCCTTTTACGGACATATCCGGGCCTGCTACAAATCTACCCGGCAACAAGGAAGTAGCCCCAGTACCCTCCTCTTGCTCCTCCCCTCTAGCCCTACGGTATATATGTTGTAACAGCTTCTGCAATAAACGAGACTTGATCAGAAACCTGTCTTGTCTCCATCTCTCGTGTCCCCTGTCCCCTCTCATCCTCGCTCCCCCTCTAGGGTCTCCGTTGACTTACCCGCGGGCCGGGACAAGTGGCGCCCAACGTGGGGCCAGAGAACGGGGGATCCAGTGAAGGACGCTGCTCAGGGGCCCTAAGATTAAGATTGAGGAACAAAGAGCATACTCGACATAGAAGAGGCTTGCGATTGACGTGGACCTGCCGTCTTTTTGCACCTCGGTAAGTTGAGCAGCGATTATGGGACAGGGCATTAGTCAGCACGAACTGTTTGTGCAAGGTCTCAAGAAGACATTACAGGCACGAGGGGTAAAGGTTACAGTCAAACAATTGCTGAAATTTTTTGATTTTATTAAACATCTCTGTCCCTGGTTCCCTGCTGAGGGAACCATTGACGAAGAGAGATGGAAAAAGGTGGGGGAGGCTCTCCAGGATTATTATGCCACTTGCGGACCCGGGAAGGTCCCGATTGCGGCGTTCTCATATTGGAATTTGATTAATGATATTATTTCCCAAAAAGCAAGGGATCCACTGGTAGCTCAGGCTATACAGGTTGGGGAGGTAGCCCTCCGTAGTGGTGAGGAGCTGACACCCGCTGGTGACACTGACGCAGTTCCCCGGGACGCCAATATGGCGCCGGGACCCAGGCCAGTTAAGGCCACGCCTTCCTCGCCAGAGGAGGAAGAGGACTTGATGTCCTTTGACAGTGATGATGATCCCGCCCCCGACGGACATAACGTTCCCTCGGACCAATCCCAAACGGCCGCGATCCCTGCCAAGCCCTATAAGGCAAAGCCTTGCCGGACCCCCGCTTCCTCTTCCTCCATCACTGCCTCTAAGGCAACCCCACCCTCGCGGGAGGTTCCGCCCCTATATCCCTCCCTTCAAGCCTATTGCTGCTTGCCTCCGCCCCCAGATCCACCCCAAAAGGACTCCGGAACTGACGAGTCTGCAGGGGAAGCATTGCGGGGCGGCTCTGGGTGCCCCCCTCCTTATATCCGTCCAGGCCCCAGCACTCCCGCTTTGGCCTATCCTGTTGTTGATCCCCAAAAGGAACTCCGGGACAAAATAGACTTTCTAAAAGAACAGATAAGGTTAGAAAAGGAACATCAAGAACTTATTACCCAGCTTGAGGGCTTAAGAACAGGCAAGGCTCATGGAAATGTCCCTAGAGAGGACACCCATAAGCCACGACCCCCCATTAGAGGGGCGGCCCCCAGGGTGCCGTCCGGGTCAAGGGTACCCCTAGAACTTGAGCCCGTGGAAGCCTTCCCTGTCACTGAGACTGTTGATGCACAGGGTCAGGCATGGAGACACCATGGCGGCTTTGATTTTAAGGTTATTAAAGAGCTTAAAACGGCTGCGGCTCAGTACGGGGCCACTGCACCTTACACCATGGCTATTCTAGAATCGGTGGCAGAAAATTGGCTCACCCCAATTGATTGGCAGACTCTGGCCCGTGCCACCCTTGCAGGAGGTGACTACTTATTATGGAAATCTGAGTATGTTGAGAATTGTCGAGAGACCGCTAGACGCAATGCTCAGGCGGGGAATGGTTGGGTGCTTGACATGCTTCTTGGGGAGGGGGCCTACGCCGCTAACGACCAGCAAATGCAATTTGACGTGGGGTTGTATGCCCAGATTCAGACCGCAGCCACTAGGGCCTGGAGGAAACTCCCTTCCAAAGGAGACGTGAGTGCCTCCCTCACTAATATCCGGCAGGGGCCGGACGAGCCGTTTGCGGACTTTGTCCACCGCCTTCTCACGGCGGCAGGCCGGATTTTTGGGAGCGCGGAGACAGGGACAGATTTTGTTAAACAGCTTGCTTTTGAGAACGCCAATGCCGCCTGTCAGGCCGCTATCCGCCCCTATAAAAAGAAAATTGACCTTTCCGGCTACATTCGCCTTTGTTCTGAGATTGGGGCCGCCTACCAACAGGGCCTTGCCATGGCGGCCGCCATGCAAGGCTTCACAGTCAAACAATTCTTACAACGCCACGTCGGCAATAAATGCTTCCGGTGTGGGGCCATCGGCCATTTTGCTAGAGAATGCCCGACCGCTAAAATGCAGGGCCCCGACGCTCCGCCCCCAGGGCCCTGCCCCCGATGCAATCGGGGGAGGCATTGGGCGAGTGAGTGCCGATCCAAGACTGATGCCCAGGGTCGACCCCTCCCCCCTCTCCAGGGTTTGAATTCGGGAAACAGGAAAGGGGGCCAGCCCCGGGCCCCCAATTCCAAACAAATTTACGGGGCGCTCAATTTTGCTCCAATAAACAGCAATCCATTTCAGACCTCGTCAGAGCCACAAAAGGAAGTGCCGGATTGGACCTCAGTGCCACCACCCACACAGTATTAACCCCAGAAATGGGAGTTCAGGCCCTTGCTACAGGAGTCTTTGGACCCTTACCTAAGGAGACCTTTGGCCTCGTAATAGGCCGAAGCAGCAGTACCATGAATGGACTGCTGGTTTACCCAGGAGTGATTGATAGTGACTACTCTGGGGAAATTAAAGTTATGGTTTCTTCCCCCAAAGTTATTAATACCATTCAATCAGACCAAAGGTTTGCCCAATTGTTACTCCTTCCCCTTCTCTCCACCTCTAATAAGGCTCTTAAAAACGCCCGAGGCAGCCAGGGTTTCGGCTCATCTGATGTCTACTGGTCGGAGGTACTTTCAGCACAAAAGCCTCTCATGACCTTGTGGTTAGATGGGAGACAGTTTTCTGGGTTGGTCGACACTGGTGCCGATGTAACTATCATAAAGGGAGAGGATTGGCCTCAGGCGTGGCCATTGAAGGACACCCTCACCCATCTCAAGGGTATAGGGCAGAGTCAAAATCCTAAACAAAGTGCCAAAGATCTGACCTGGAGGGACCAAGATGGTAATCAGGGCACCATTCAACCTTATATCATCTCAGGGTTACCCATTAATTTATGGGGGAGAGACCTATTATCACAAATGGGGATAATTATTTCCAGCCCCAATGAAATTGTCACTATGCAGATGTTTAAAAATGGGTACATTCCAGGAACAGGGCTGGGAAAACACCCTACTAGCCTTACTCACCCCATTGAGCCTGTCCCTCGGCCCCCTCGAGCAGGGTTGGGCCATTTTCCATAGGGGTCGTTGACACTCCTGCGGTCCATGCTGAAAAGATCACCTGGCTCTCGGATGATCCAGTGTGGGTCGATCAGTGGCCCCTCTCCAAGGAGAAGTTGTTAGCAGCTCAACAGCTGGTGCAGGAGCAGCTTCATGCTGGCCATATCATTCCTAGCCACTCCCCTTGGAATACTCCCATTTTTGTCATTAAAAAACGGTCGGGAAAATGGAGGCTCTTGCAAGATCTCAGAGCAGTTAATAAAACTATGGTACTCATGGGAGCTTTACAACCCGGTCTTCCCTCACCGGTAGCCATCCCCCTTGGATATTATAAGGTTATTATTGATTTAAAGGATTGTTTTTTCACCATTCCCTTACATCCTGCAGATCAAAAACGCTTCGCTTTTAGCCTCCCGGCGACCAATTTCTGCGCCCCAATGCAGCGCTTTCAATGGCTAGTGCTACCCCAAGGCATGGCCAATAGTCCCACCCTGTGCCAGTCATTTGTAGCCACAGCACTTCAATCCACCCGAGACAATTGGCCTCAAATGTATATTATCCATTACATGGATGATATTCTCGTGGCGGGACAATTGGGAAGTGAGGTTTTGGCTTGTTATGCTGACCTTCGGCGGGCCCTTGAATCTTGTGGCCTCCAGATTGCCCCTGATAAGGTTCAACTAAAAGACCCTTACAGTTACCTCGGATTTCAGATGAAGGGACGTCATATTTCCTCCCAGAAGCTCACCTTGCGGCTGGACGGTCTTAAAACTCTGAATGACTTCCAAAAACTGCTCGGAGATATTAATTGGCTTATGCCCTATTTAAAGCTCACTAAACATGACCTGAAGCCTCTCTATGATACCCTGCAAGGTGATAGCCACCCCACTTCGCCTCGGGAGCTCACTGCTGAGGGGCGCAAAGCCATTAGCACGGTAGAACAAGCCATTCAAAATCAGACAATTACCTTTGTAGATTATAACTCTCCTTTACAATATATCGTTTGCAGAACCTCTCTCTCCCCCACCGCTGTCTTTTGGCAAACCGCTCCCCTTTTATGGGTTCATCTCCCAGTTTCCCCTAAGCGGGCCTTTTACCCTTATTATGTTGCAGTTGCAGACCTGATTGTTCTAGGTAGAGACCATGGAAAGATGTACTTTGGAAAGGAACCTGATGTCATTATTCAACCCTACCTTAAAGATCAAATCGATTGGCTTATGCAGACTACCGATTCCTGGCCAATTGCTCTCGCTTCTTATTCAGGATCATTGGACAATCACTATCCTCCCAACAAACTCATTGACTTTGCTAACAGACATGACTTCATTTTCCCAAAGGTCACTTCTTGTTCTCCTCTGCCAGAAGCCCTATCCGTTTTTACAGATGGTTCTTCCACTGGGATGGCTGCCTATGTGTGGGACGATAACATTGCCCAGTTCCAAACCGCCCACTCTTCGGCCCAATTAACCGAGCTGCAGGCAGTTATAGCGGTCTTTTCTACATTCCCTGCCCGAGCTTTTAATCTTTTTACTGACAGTGCTTATATTGCTCAATCTGTCCCCTTATTGGAAACATGTGGATTGATCAAACTTGCTTCTCAGACTGGTGGTCTCTTCCTCCAATTACAAGATTTAATCAGAAAGAGATCCGAATCCTTTTTCATTGGACACCTTCGTGCCCACTCTAACTTACCTGGCCCACTCACACAGGGCAACCGCTTAGCAGACCTAGCTACAAGACCTCAAGTTTTGGCCTGTTCAATAAATACTGATGCCCCCATTCCAATTGACCAGGCACAAAAGGCACACCAACTGCATCATCTTAATGCTCACACGCTTCGCCTTATGTATAAGCTTACTAGAGAACAAGCTAGACAAATTGTTAAGGCCTGCCCTACGTGCACTCTACACCTTCCTACACCTCATCTGGGAGTTAATCCTCGTGGCTTGATTCCAAATGCCCTCTGGCAAATGGACATCACACATTACCCTGAATTTGGAAATCTTAAATATATACATGTCAACATTGATACCTATAGTGGATTCATATTTGCCACCCTGCAGTCCGGGGAAGCTACTAAACATGTCATCGCTCATCTCCTCATTGCCTTCTCAGTACTTGGATGTCCACAACAAATTAAAACAGACAATGGTCCCGGCTATACCAGCTCTGGCTTCTCCAACTTTTGCAAACAATTTGAAATAACACATATAACGGGAATCCCATATAATCCTCAAGGACAAGGCATTATAGAAAGGGCTAATCTCACACTCAAAATTACTTTAGACAAAATAAAAAAGGGGGAATGGTACCCTACCAAGGGGTCTCCTAGAAACCTGATATCACATGCACTATTTATTCTTAACTTCTTAAATTTGGATGCCAAAGGTTCATCTGCAGCCAATCGTTTCTGGCAACCAGAGACGCAACGACAATTTGCCTCGGTGATGTGGAAAGACCCCCTGGACCACTCATGGCACGGGTCCGATCCTGTACTTATCTGGGGCCGAGGATCCGTGTGTATTTATTCCAAGGAAATGAAGTCAGCCAGATGGCTCCCAGAAAGCCTAGTAAAACAAGTTGATGGGCGTGCTGATGATGCCGATGACCTGACGTTGTCCAATCCTGATCAGTTAACAATGGCGCCCACAATTTCAATTTAAAATGAGCAAGGATATAATTCAGCTTATCTAGTAATGTTTGGGTGCACCCTGATGTTCTACACCGTCTTACATGTTTGTCTAGTGTTTGTTGTTTGTGGTCATGTAATTGAGCTCAAAATGTTCTTTTCTCTTTAAGGGATATTCACCCATTGTTACATTGATGATGTTATTTTGTTAAAGATATGCTTTTCTCTTGGATCAAGGTATCACTGGAATTTATTAGATTAAAGTGATTTTTAGATGGGAACTCCCTTTGATGGATATAGAAGTGGCCACCCAGAAAATATTGTTCTGGTCTTAATTCCTCAAAGGGACTCCTTAGTGAAATTTATATCATGTGATCTTAGGGAACATCGTCATCATTTAAAGTTTGGACCTCCGGCGCACAATGAAGAGGGAACTCATGAAGGACATCTGGCTGAATGAACGATCCGAAAACAAGAATAGGATGAGCTGGAAATGCCTAGTTCCCCTGATGTTGCTGACCAGGGTATGGGTGGTGTCGCCTTCAGAAGGGTTAGACCACATGAAAAATATATGGATTCAGTTGGCAGGCTCGCTCAACTTGTCTGAGTTTTGTCTAAGTGCTGATGTAAACTTTCATTATATGTTGGGAAGTTGCCTCGTTCCTGTATGTACCCCATTGGAATCATTGCGGCCTTATACTCTGTTTAAAGATATCCCAGGAAAAAATCTCACATATGCAGATAGTTACAATTGGGGATCTGCTACTTGTCGCAGGCCCAAGAATGC
Source organism: Heterocephalus glaber (assembly GCF_053883595.1). NCBI lineage: Eukaryota > Metazoa > Chordata > Mammalia > Rodentia > Bathyergidae > Heterocephalus > Heterocephalus glaber. The sequence goes on from NW_028258479.1 coordinate 153,186, forward strand.
TGTCAAATTATATTCACCTAAGGTAATTATGCCTAATAAGACCGAATGTGCTGTATACAGAAATTGTACAACTAAATGTCTGCAAGTTAAACGTTTGGAAAACATGTCCTGCCGTGTTGAACAAGAAATTATGTATAGTAATTGCCATGTCTCTTTGCCAATGGGTTGGTTTTACACTTGTGAAAGGGAAACTTTTAATTACATTCCGGCCAACTTGAGTGACACTCGTTGTTGCTTGAGTCGGTTGGCTGTGATATTACCAGACAGAACTGATTTGATTGTACCTAATCGAATTAGACGGTGGTCACCGTATACCGCCCCGGGATGTAATGATGATGTGGGTCTATTGACTGATGCAGAAGTGTTAGTCATGATAGGGTCTTTTGTTGCTCTGCCGTCCATCGGGGTGCACGCGGAAGCGGCAGTACGAAGATTAGCCTGTAAAGTGGTAAAAGGATTGAATGCCACCTCCACCGCCCTGGCGTTGATTAATCAAGAATTACAGGAACAAAGACAAGCTATTTTGGATAATCGAGCAGCAATAGATTATTTGTTGCTTTTTCATCACCAGGGCTGTGAAAAAATAAAAAATATGTGTTGTTTTAATTTGACTGACAATGGAGAAAAAATCGATGATACAATAAAACAATTGAAAGACCTGGCTAATAAGGTGCACAATGAGGATGGCGGAGACCTATTTAAATGGTTGACCTCATGGCTACCCAACCTACAATGGGTAAAACAATTGTTTCTTGCCATTGCAATTGTATGTGTTTGTCTGTTATTGTCATGCTGCTGCATACAATGGATACCAATGCTTATACGTAGAAATCGCTTTGATTTTTAGATAAAAGGTTCAGGCTGATATGATTTAAAAGCCTTGTATTCCCCTTTGTATTTTAACCTATGTTAATCTTAGTAACTAAAATGTCCTCGGATAGTTCTGATTTTGTAAGGTTGTGATTTCCCCTGGAGCTATAGTGGAGACAAAGATGTACGTCAAAATCAGCGGTAAATTACTGTCAGGATGTTGGCTGGACATACGCTACATGGGCCGATTCCATCTCTGCCACGGCGTAAAATTCTCGCCCCACCTGGTGAGCGGGCTGGCAAGCCAATGACGGGCAACTGAGCAAGCGTGCCATGCAATGAGAGAGCCCTCGTGTGCCGCCTAAGACAGGTGCCAGAGCCTTGATTCTCTGGTTAACCGATGACGGGTAAGGTGCACGGTGCAGACACGTATGTTGCTCTGACCCAAGACAGGCTCAGCCCCCGCAGGCTTGATTCTCCTGACGCTTTTCTAAAAAATAATTTTAAAAGGGAGGACCTGTAGGGGGCCCTGCCCCCCCCCCCGCTGGAAATCTTGAGTGCCTTTTACGGACATATCCGGGCCTGCTACAAATCTACCCGGCAACAAGGAAGTAGCCCCAGTACCCTCCTCTTGCTCCTCCCCTCTAGCCCTACGGTATATATGTTGTAACAGCTTCTGCAATAAACGAGACTTGATCAGAAACCTGTCTTGTCTCCATCTCTCGTGTCCCCTGTCCCCTCTCATCCTCGCTCCCCCTCTAGGGTCTCCGTTGACTTACCCGCGGGCCGGGACATTCATTGATTTTTTTTGTATCATTCTTTTAGTCTCCATTGCATTGATTTCTCCTCTGATCTTGATAATTTCCCACCTTGTTTTAGGTTTGGGTTTGTCCTGCTCTTCTTTTTCTAGAAGCTTGAGGTTCAGCATCAGGTTGTTTAATTGGGCTCATTCTGTTTTCCTAATATGCATATTCACTGCTATGAATTTCCCTCATAAGACTGCTTTCATTGTGTCCCATATATTCTGATATGTTATATTGTCATTGTCATTTAATTGAAGGAACTGTCTGATTTCTTCTTTAATTTCCTCTGTGACCCTTTGGTTATTCAGAAATGTGTTGTTCAATTTCCAAGTGATTATGAAATTTTTGAGTTTCTTTTGCTATGGATCTCCAATTTCATCGCACTATGGTCTGATAATATACAGGGGATAATTTCAATTTCTTTGCACTTACTTAAACTTGTTCTATATGTGATTATGTGGTCTATTTTGGAGAATGACCCATGTGCAGCTGAGAAGAATGTGTATTCTGATTTTGTGGGGTGGAAGACTCGATAAACATCTGTTAAGTTCATTTGTTCAAGAGTTTGATTGAGTTCTAGTATTTCATTACTTATTTTTAGTCTAGCTGACCTATCTATTTGTGACAGTGGGGTGTTGAGGTCCCCCAGTACAATTGTATTAGTGCGTATATGACTTTTCATGTCCGTTAGTATTTGTTTTATAGAGTTGGGTGCACTAGTGTTTGGTGCATAGATATTTATGATTGTCATCTCTTCCTCTTGGATTGTTCCCTTTACAAGGATGTAGTGTCCTTCTTCGTCTCTCTTAATCAGTGTTGGTTTGAAATCTACTTGATCTGCCAAGAGGATAGCTACGCCTGCTTTTTTTTCAGGTTCCTGTCGCTTGGAGTATTGTTTTCCACCCTTTAACTTTCAGTCTATGAGTTTCCTTTTGAATTAAGTGTTTTTCAAGTATGCAGCATATTGTTGGATTTTGCTTCTTGACCCATTCTGCCAGCCTATTGCTTTTGATTGGTGAATTGAGACCATTAACATTGATGGTTATAACTGAAACATATTGACTTGTCATGGCCATGACTTTTTCTTTTTGTTGGGTTCTCCCCCTTTACATTTAATTTCTTGTCATGCCAGATGGGTTCATTCTGCTTTGATTCCTGGGGTTGTGATCCTCAATGTCTGTTTTGAGGATATTGTATAAAATTCTTTGTAGTGCTGGTTTGGTATTCATGAAGTTCCTAAGGTGCTCTTTGTCATGAAAGTATCTTATTTCTCCATCAATTTTGAAAGATAGTTTTGCAGGGTACATCAATCTGGGTAGCAGGCTGTTTTCTTTTAGGGCTTGGAATATTTCTCTCCAAGCTCTTCTTACCTTGATGGTTTGTGTTGAGAAGTCTGCTGTGATTCTGATGGGCTTTCCTTTGTATGTGATTTGTTTCTTTTCTCTGACTGCTTGGAGAACTTTGTTCTTCTGTTGTGTTTCTGGAATCTTAACAATTATATGCCTATGTGTAGGCTTTTTTTGATCAAGGCTATTTGGACTCCTATATGCCTCACTTATCTGTATGTCAAGGTCTTTCCCCTGCTTGGGAAGTTTTCTGCCATTATTTCTGTGAAGAGATTTTCCACTCTTTCCTGTTTCTTCATTGAGCCCAATCAGTCTTATGTTATTGTTCTTTGCATCATCTAGCAGCTGCTGGATTGATTTCTCATGTTCCCTTTTAATTCTGAAGCAGTTTTTCTTTTCCTGGTCACTAATTGCAATCTTACCTTTATATCTGAAATTCTGTCCTCACACTGGCTCATTCTGCTGTGTAGACTTTCAATGGAGTTTTTCATGCCCTGGAAATCTATTTGCATCTGTTTTATGGATTCCATTTGTTTCTTATTTTGGGATTGCATCATGTTCCTGAGCTCCTCTCTAGATTTATTAATCATGTCTTGCACTAGGGGCACAATTTCTCCTGTTATCTGAGAAATTATTTCTGATTTCATTTTTTCCAGATCCCCTTTTGTTGCGAGTTCAGTGGGTCCAGGTGGTTGAGTATCAGAGTGTTCCATCTCATTTCCCTTTGGGGTTGCTGTAGGTGATCTGGAAGTCTGGTTTTGAGACTTATTTATGTGTTTTCTCATTTTGACTGGGGCAGGGGGCTGTTAGGGCCTGCATGGATTACCTCCTCTGAGCTGGGTGAGGTGGGACAGGGGGCGGGAGCAGTGTTTGTGATGGTGACCCAAAAGCCCTTTCCTGTGGGCTAGGAGCAGCGGGAGGGATGGTGACCGGGAAGCTCCTTCCTGTGGACGAGGAGCAGTGGAATGGCAGCTCAGAAGCCCCTACCTCTGGGCCAGGAGCAGCGGGACTCAGTACCTTGGTCTGGTGGTCTGGTGTCCTCTGCATCTTTGTAGTGTGGAACCAGGTGGCTGCCTGTCTGCAGTGGGGTGATTCAGCATCTTCTGCGAGACTGGGGGCCTTGGTAGGGTATGGGCAGACCTGCCTGTCTGCAGCAGTGTGAGTCGGCATCTTCCACATGACTCGGGACCTCCTGTTTGCCAGTGTCTTATTGAGGACTTTGCATCTATGCTTATTGGGAAGATTGGCCTGCAGTTCTCTTTTTTGGTTGCTTTTGGAGTCAAAGTAACACTTGCTTTCAGGAAAGAATTCTGGATTATTGCTTCCCTTTCAATTTCCTTGAAGAATTTAAACAGTAGTGGGAATAGTTTTTCTCTAAATGTGTTGTAGAATTCAGCAGTGAAGCCATCAGAACCTGGGCTTTTCTTTGTTGGTAAATTTTTAATTATGTTTTCAATTTCACTGATTGTAATTGGGGTGTTTAGGATTTTCATATCTTTTTCATTTAACTTTGGCAATTTGTATGTATTGAGAAATCTCTCCATTTCTTCTGTTTTCCATTTTATTAGAGTATCAGTTCTCAAAGTAGGTATTGATGATTGTCTGGATTTCTGCTGGATCTGTTGTGACTTCAATTTTTCATTCCTAATCACATGGATTTGAGCTTTTTCTTTCCTTTTTTTGGTAAGGTTGGGTAAAGGTTTATTGATATAATTTATTCTTTCAAAAAACCAACTCTTTGATTCATTGATTTTTTTTTTGTATTATTCTCTTAGTCTCCAATGCATTGAGTTTTGCTCTATTATTTATAATTCCTCCCTTGTATGAGCTTTGGGTTTGTCATGCTCTTCTTTTCCTAGGAGCTTAAGGCTATTTATTACCATTAGGCTATTTATTTGAGGTCTCTCTATTTTCCTAGTGTGGGCATTCACTGCTATGAATTTTCCTCATAGGACTACTTTCATTGTGTCCCATAGATTCCTGTGTATTGTAGTGATATTATCATTTAATTGTAGAAACTAATTTCTTCTTTAATTTTCTCTGGGACTCACTGGTTGTTCAGAAGAGTGTTATTGAATTTCCATGTGTTTGTGGAGTTCTTGCCATTTCTTATTCTATTGATCTCCAGTTTAATTGCACTAGGGTGTGATAATACACAGTGGAAAATTCAGTTCCTTTGCATTTACTTAAACATGTTCTATGAGCTAGTATATGGTCTATTTTGGAGAATGACCCATATGCAGCTGAAAAGAATGTATATTCTGATTTTGTGGGGTGGAACACTCTGTAGACATCTGTTAAGTCCATTTGTTCAAAAACTTGGTTCAGTTCTATCATTTTGTTGTTGATTTTTAATCTAGATGACCTGTGTATTTGTGACAGTGGGGTGTTGAATTCCTTCAATACAATTGCATTAGTGCTTTTTGGGTTTTTCATGTCCATTAATATTTGTTTTGTATAGTTGGGGGCATTAGTATTTGGTGCACATATATGTATGATTGTCATCTCTACCTCTTGGATTGTTCCCTTTACAAGGATATAGTGACCTTCTTTGTCTCTCTTAATGAGTTCTGGTTTGAAATCTACTTTGTGTGCAAATAAGATGTCTACACGGGAAGATGTCAGTGGGAAGGATGGTGGCCGGGAAGCCCCTTCCTCTGGACCAGGAGCAGCAGGACAGAAGTTGGCCCAAAAGCCCTTTCCTCTGGGCTGAGAGCAGCGGGAGGGATGGTGACCGGGAAGCCCCTTCCTCTGGACCAGGAGCAGTGGGAGGGTGACTCAGAAGCCCCTACCTCTGGTCCGGGAGCAGCAGGACTCAGTACCTTGGTCTGGTGGTCTGGTGTCCTCTGCATTTGAATTTTGAGCCTGACTCATTCCACTTAATACAATGGTCACCAGTTCCATCTATTTTCCCAGCAGCCACAGTGCTCAAGACTGTGCCTCGCTCTCTCGGGGATTCTTAGGATTCTTAGGTCTTCCCAGCCTGCCTGGATAGACCATGGATGGAAAACTTAGGGTCATTATTTGTCCCTCTTGACATTTCATCTCACTACAGCCTGGCATTTTTGAAGTAACAGTAATGAGCGTGCAAACTGCTACTTGGTGATAAAATATGAAACATACTAAACATATACAGAGTAAGAAGTGATAGGCCTGCACTACCAGTGTTGTAAATAGATGGAGTGGAAATGGTTCTGGCCTCTTCTAATTCAATTCCTTTATTTTTCAATGTGTTGAGAAGTATCTGTGGTCATGTTTAGAGAATCACTCAAACCCATTCCTTTTCATGCTGAGTGAGGATGGACTTCTCCCTCCAGTAGACTGCTTTTTGGAATGTGCTCACTGAATTCTATTTTGCAGCATCCTCAGTACATAGGGAGTCTTATATACAACAGCATAGCACACTATTCTCTATTTCTCCTTTCATTTTCTATTTTTCTCCTTCATTAGTACCTAGCTTACTCCAAAACTCCAAAAATCTGATACCAGCAGCTAATGGAGTGGCTGTTTATAGTCTTGACTTCATTTAGATCAGTTAAAAATATTTGCTGAACATCAGGGTAGAAAACACAAATTTGCTAAGAATTTGGCATAGGACAGGGACCGGATTATAGGTCCTGAAAATGAAAAATGAGATTCAAATAATATACTAAGTACTAAGTGGTTAGCAATGTGCTAAATAATTTTGTAGTTATTTGATACAGTTCAAAATCTAGTATCTTGAGATTTAATGAGGAATTCACCAAGAATGAACATCCTTTGATATATGAGTCTGGTCATCTAATATGTGGTAAGGTGCAATAGTATTCATTTTTCATGCAATGAAGATCATGTGGTAAAATTATTCCACATAATACTACCAACTAAAATGACTGACTCTATGTTAGCTCATATATCTAGGATTTATTGCCACCACTAGAGATTACTGTGCATTTTTTGTTAGCAGCACTTTAGCTGTTTGTCATTGCTGCCCTCTGTGTCACAACATGACATCGTTGAATGAAAGAGTTTGTAAATGTACAAGTGACCGTTGGGTTTTTTATTACTCTTCTCTATAGACTATCATCTATGACAAAGAGATAGGGTAAAATTATTTGAGGAGAAACAGAATCATCAAGAGAAGGTCTGTTGGGGTTCTTGGAAGAAGAATTCAAAAATATTAGCTAAGTGTTTGCTGTGTGTTCACCACTATAGAAGATATAAGGAGGAAGATGCACTCTATGACAGAATGGATCCATGGTCCTATTTGCAGATTCCTGGCAGGTCCTGCTCTCCTGAGCTTGCATCTCTGAAGTAAGGCTTCTAGAAGATTGAATGGGGCATGGTAACAATGTCACAGAATTTGTCCTCCTGGTCCTCACTCAGGATCTGAGTGCACAAACAGCACTATTTGTCATGGTTTTACTCATCTACACTGTGACAATACTGGGCAACCTCCTCATCCTGGTGACTGTCCTTGCCAGCCCTCCTTGGGCTCCCCAATATACTACTTCTTTGCCTGTGTGTCACTCATAGATGCTGTTTATTCCACTGTGTTCTCACCCAAGTTGCTGATAGACCTGCTTAGCAATAGAAAGACCATTTTCTTCCCAGCCTGCCTGGAGCAGCTCTTTATAGGGCCCTCATTTGGTGGTGCTGAGGTCTTCCTTCTGGTGGCGATGGCCTATGACTGCTATGTGGCCATCTGTAAGCCTCTGCACTATTTGACCATCATGAACCTATGGGTTTTCAGGTTTATATCCTCCTGCTGGTGGTAGCCTGGGCTGGAGGTTTTGTGCACAATCTGATTCAACTTGTGTTTGTGTCTAGTCTCCTGCTCTGTGGCCCCAGTATCATGGATAATTTCATCTGTGACATGTACCCATTACTGGAGCTTGCGTGCACTGACACCTACCTAATTGGCCTCTCTGTGGTGGCCAATGGTGGAGCCATCTGTATGGTGATCTTCATCCTGCTACTTATCTCCTATGGAATCATCCTAAACTCCCTTAAAACTCAGAAGGGAGGCCCAAGGCCCTTTCTACCTGCAGCCTCCACATCATAATTGTCCTACTTTTTGTTCCCTGTATTTTCATGTATGTTAGACCAGTCTCTAACTTTCCTTTTGATGAATTCATAAGTGTATTTTTTGCAATTATTGCTCCCATGCTAAATCCTGTAATATACACCTGAGAAATTCAGAGATAAAGATGCTATGAACAATCTTTGGTTTAGAAAGTTAAGTACTGATAGAATATGAATGTGTGTTTCAAACTGAACATGTTTGATAATTCTACAAACAGAACATAAACTCTAACAAAGATGATGTCATCCACATGATAGAGTATCTGTGGATGTTTCTGTTTTTTGTCTAAAGCTATCAAAGTGTTTAACAAATTTCTTTTGAAACAGGATCAATCTTATAAAGAATAAGAGAGGATAAAGATATTTTTCATACTGTTATTAAAATAAAACTGAAACTTTATTGTTATTGAAATGAGATTTAAAGTTTTAAAAATAATGATAATAATCTACTTTATGGCTTAACAAAACTTTTTAAATCATGTCCTGAATCCTGTAACCCCTAAAGAAGCCACCTTTGAAATATAAACATCATCCAAATTAATGAGAAAGAAATTTAGCTAGTATTAAATTTCTGTAACCAAAAGAATGATTTTTTTATTTTTCACATTCATTATTTTGTTAGGTCAGAAACTTTTTTTTGGTGCCAGGAATTGAACTCAAGACTTTGTGCTTGTGAGGCAGGTGCCAGAACCACTGAGCTAAATCCCCAGCCCATGGTCAGAAACTTTATGTGGCTGAATTATGGGTTTTGTCTTAAGATTATTCCATTTTTTAATCATAGGCTATGCCCTTTCACTTCATGATAGATGGCAGATGATACTGCTTAAAGATATTTGCAGTGAACAATTTTGTTACACCAGATGTTGTTGATAAGGAAAATAGATCTATATCTCTATCTTTCTAACTCTCATCTATCTATCTATCTATCTATCTATCTATCTATGGATAGAGAGAGATCACAATTTCCTCTGACTTGAAAAATCAAAAACTGGGGAGAAGGTAGAATTGTTTTCATTGCAACAGGAACATTATATATGCTTATAAGAGTTTTCTTTTCCAGCTGGAATTCTTACAGGCCAAGTAAGGAATTTATACATTCACTTTTACAGGTGGTTGTGTTTTCTCTACTGGTGTTATATGTTACACTCCTACCAATAGTGTAAACAGTTCTATTGCTCTACATTCATTGGTGAAATGCCTGATACTGTGAAATGCTTAATATTTTTGTGAATGTAGTGTGTACAAGACTTCCTGTTGGGAGCAATGCTGCATAATTTTAGGGAAAAATCTTTTGGTTAGCCTAGTTCCCCTGGCTACAGCCCAGCTATGGAATTCTGAGACATAATTCCATTTTGGCCTCTGGTCACAACTGAGACCTCAATGATCTGCAGATGCTGTGATTCTCCAGGAGAAGAAACATCCTGGGAGCTGAAAATATCCTGGGAGGAACAAACATCTACTCAATTCCTCGTTGTTCTTGGATTGTTACATCTATTTTACGCGGATGTGCTGAACTCTCAGTCCTGAGTCATTTGTTACATTTGTTTCTCCCGACAGACTGAGTACTGAATAAAAGGTGTGGTAAAGTGGGGGCTTTTGTCTTTGCTGCCCAGAGCAGCACTGATCAGATCTAAAGCTCAGCTTCTCCTCAGTCTCATTTTTTTACTTTTCCCGTAATTTGCCGTGTACTTCCATGGCTCGCAGGAGACTAGGACTTACTGCAGAGGTTCTGGTAACGTCCCTTTTCCTTGTTCCTTACAACTTCCCAGTCATTATGATTTTAATTCGCATTTCATTGCCCCCGAAGCTGACCGTATTTTCATAAGTTTATTGAAATTCACTTTTCCCCCAATCTTTAAGAAATTTTTATTTATGTTTGTGCTAGGGCTTGCCTGGTTTTTCTATTATAATTATTAAATTATTGGAGTTATGCCTCTAGTATTATTCATTATTTGTATGTCACGAAGTCTTCTCTGATTTTTTAACTCTATATTGTTTCATTTGATGAGTAAGAATTTTTATGATTTAATATACATAAATATATATATACATTGTAGAATTAGCTAAATTGAGCTAAATAACATTTATTATCCAGATAACATTTTCTTTTTTGATGAAATCACTCATAATCCACACTCAGAAATTTTGAAAAGAATATTATTTGTTATTGACTATAGCCACCATGTTGTGTTGTGCCCAGATTGCGAAGTCCCCAAAGACCACCAAGGAGCCGATTCTGATGCAAACACATGAGGGTCATTTATTCAAGCTCGAGCAGGGACTCACAACCATCACCGGTGCAGCGGATCAGGATTGAGAGCCCCGAATTTCACATCAGCAGGGTTTTTATTGTGGCTACAGCAAGGTTTGGGGATTTTCCATTTAGCAGTTACATGATTGGTTGATATTTAGCAAGTATGGGGTGTACGGGGGGGGGGTTGAGGGGCGGCTACATATAGATTTTATTAAAAAAGGAACAATCAGCTCATTGACAGAATGTTCATGGTCAGCACATAGATAACGGGCCCAGGAGTGTCTGTTTTCTGGGCAAACAGAGGATTGATTTAGGAGCTGTGTCCTTTTTTCATTTGTTGCCCCAGAGCACGGACATTTTATCATTACTTTATGGGCACAAAGGAGACTAGGGGAATAGTTGACTTCAGTGAAGTGGAATTTATGTCTAGGCCACTTTACTGCCTTATTCTCAGATGGAGTCAAATTTTAAAATGGAATTATTTAGGTCTCACAGTTGTACACTAGAACACTTGATCTTATTCTTCTTAAATGAAATTTTATATCCTTTGACCATTTCCACACCTCCTCACTGGTTTCCTAATTTATGGAAACCAATATCTTACCGTCTACTTTTGAGTCCAACTTTTTTTCTAATTCACATGTAAAATGGGAAATTGCAGTGTTTGCCTAACTGGGCCTGATTTGTTTCATTTAGCACACTGTCCTGATGGCTCATCAGTATTGCTGTAAATGACAGAATTTCCTTTTCTTCGATGGCTGAATAGGATCCCTCTGTCTGGTGCAGAGTCCAGCTGTGCTAGGAGGTGCAATGGGCTGCTAAGAGACCAAAGAAGCTATTTAGAGACAGATTTGAGAAAGGTAAGATACATCAGGACTAACTGGCACTCACAGGTGGGGAGTGGCTATAGGAAAAGAATATGAATCCAATACTGTTTCCTCACAGAATCCCACAGAAAGGGAATACAGATCAAGTCCCCCACCTGGCCAAAATCCCATAGTGAAGGATACAGTTAACCCCCTTACCTGGTCAGATTCTGCAGGAGAAGAGCACTACTGCCCCTGGCCAAAACCCACAGCAGGGGTGTACTAGGGCGGCACTGCCTTGCAAAACTCCACAGGAGAGACATAAAATCAACAGTGTCACCGGGTTAAAATCCATGAGAGAGAGACACAAACCAGTCAGCAGTGTCGCCTGGTTACTGCAGAGGTGGGCTTTATAGATTACTCTACATCACAGTGACACCATTAGCTGTATTCCACTGTTTGACCAGCATCCCAAGAAAAGGCTGACTTAGTATGTGCGGCAGCTCCTATGAACAAGCTCTAGTGTTCTTCAGATCATGCTTCTGTCTACATTCTGGTCCTGGACTCTATAGAATTCACCTTTGATTTGCAGGGAGCCTTGGGACTAGAAAAGCATTGTTTCAGGAATATGGTTTTAAATGCCTTAGTAGGGCTGGGGATGTAGCTCAGTGGTTCCAGAGCCTGCCTCGCAAGCACAAAGTCCTGAGTTCGATCTCCACTACCAAAAAAAAAAAAATTAAATGCCTAGTATTTTCTTAGGGATGATGCACTCCACTCCATATGTGCCTAAACATGCTTCCAATGTTATCCAGGCAGTTTTCTCTGATGGCCCTTGGTCGGCAGGCCAGAGTGCACATCACAACCAAATCCGACAACAACACAAAGTTTAACAGGAGATTGTGACAATCCCCACTAACACAACAGCAGACTGACAAGTTTTTTCAGGCTGTAAGAAGAGATTGTAACCAAGTGGAAACCAGAACAACACTAAGTTTATCTATGGCTGCAATATGGTTTTACAACTTAAGAAGGGCTAAAGAATTTATAAGAGTTACCAAAAAAAATGTATGCATGTATGTATGCATGATCAGCCTTTTTATAGTCTTACCCTTTATATTTGAGTAATTTCTTCATTAAGCAAGGTCATGGCTTTTGTATGTAATTTAGGGTGGCAGCAGTTGGTGTATCCTTGATTCTTGATCTTAAACTCCATGTCAATGCTTGTTTCTTGGGGAGAAAGTATAGCAAGTGGGTAAAACCACTAAGTATCTTGGGTTACATTATGTTCAGCACTTATCAGATCCCAATTAGTAGGAGTTGTAGACAAAGTAGGGTATGTGTGACTAGGTATGTGAGGTCTCACCCAAGTGCACGAGCCAGACTAATTATAAGGTAAGTGTGGTTGCCCATTAGTGCTGCTTATTCATCACAATCCCCTCACATGCTGATCAGCATTGCTACCCCACACAGACAGTGTCCTTAAATAAGACGGCAAAGTTACATTGACTTGTAGGAGTCCCTCTCATGTTTGCAGAGGGTAAAGAGGTGTTACTGCTATTGTTTCTTTTGATAACAAAACTCCCCCTGGCTTATTTCCATCTGGGGGGCACTAAGCCACTCCAGGCCACCAAGCACAGAATACTCTAGCAGAGGCTTAGTTATATTCACTGGTTCTCATTCTAGGTGGAAGACATGGTACAGTACTTCATATTATCAAAACAGGGTAAGTCTAAGTTCAAGTACACAGAGTAACCATCCATCTTTGCCTAAGAGCAGTGAGTGTTGTTCCAGCTGAATGTTAATTTCTATTGCAGCCAGTTGTATTGTCACTAAAGAATAGTAGAGGACAAAACTCACTGTATACTCAATAATCCTCTTAGTTATTATTTTTAGACTACCCACATGTACTCAGGTTAGTGTCATTCTTGGTGCATACAATTATTTTCAGTGTGAACATCTCAAGATCTTGATTTTCAATGGCAGGTCTGGTACATCAGAATCAAGCTGACTCAAGACAGATTTATGATTTTTGCAGAGTCCTTAGCAACAGTTGCATTGAGGTATTCATGTGTGAGATCCCTTCATTCATAAATTCTTGACTTTTAATTTTGGGGCTGACAGAAGTGCTTCCATTTGATTTTGACAGCTGTCATGCATTTTTTATATCTTGTCTTGTGTTTCTGAGGTTCTTTCCAAAGGCATCACTGACCAATCATTCTGTAGGTAGATTTTTTATTTTTATCTTGTTGCCAGAATTCTGCTTCTTGGCACTAACTGGTCCCACGTTGAAGGGGAAGTGATTGATGGTAGAGTTGGTGTCATAACCTTCTTATCCACATTTGAGCAGCAAAGATATTTAGAAGAAGCTGCTAGGCTAAGTTTTCCTCAAATTCAGCATTCTATTTAATTTTATGTATTTTGTAGTTGAAAGTCAACTTCTCAAAAAATTGCATTGTGTCTCTTTGTCATCAGTTGTATTTTGCAGAATTTCAAGGGATGACAGTTTCAAAATTTTAAAAGGAAAATATAAAATCAAACCACCCAGAACAAACAAATTCAGTTTATGTAACAGTTTTGAGCTAAGGAAAAATTTCTTGTTACACCAATTGTTACCAAAGATAAAAATTTCTTGTTATACCATTTGTTACCAAAGATAAAAATTTGTTGTTATACCAATTGTTACCAAAAGAAAGAACCAATTTTTCTGTTAACAATTCTTCCCATGAATCTGATTACAAACACTTCAGAGAAGGGCCGGAGATTTAGCTCAGTGGTGCCACTGGCTGCCTCACAAGCTCAAGGTCCTGTGTTTGAATCCCAGTACCAAAAAGCAAAACAAAACAAACACTTCACAGAAAAATCACAACTGTGGTGATAAAAGATTTAGAACAGCAATGATTAAAATTTTTGTGAGTTGAACAACTGATAGGGTAATCTAGTTATTTATTTTATATAGCATTTTATAATAATAATAATTACTGATAACATTGTTTCAGGACCAATGGGCTGTCCTTATTGGGCTCTCTTTATAGATATAGTCCTTTATGACTGATAAATACCCAGTTTCTTTTTATTATCAGCGTGGCATTGTCTTAATAAGTTTACATAAGTTGATATAAATGACAAACAGTTTCTTTGGAAAAATCAATTCATAATTTTTTGATAAAATCTTCTCTGCTTTTAAATTCTATTGGAAGCATTTATGAATTTCATTGCAACAGTTTCTCTTCTTTTTCTTTTGCTATAGCTTTGCATGGAGTTACATAAATTTTTGGCTTCTGTTTACTTTGAAATCCTTAAGCATGTTTTCTATATGGATAGATTGAGAGTTGAGCATTTGGGTATCTTATATAACTTTTAGTTCATAACCATTTTTTTATTTTTTTTTTTGTACAGATAAAATTTTTTAAATGGAGAATTGAAAATCAGAGTATATTTATATTTTGCCATTCTGTTTCCTCATAACCTGAATTTGACTGTTAATGCCCTTGATATTTGGCATGCATTAATTCTACCTGATTTTTTTATACTTCTGCCACATCGTATGGTGTTTGGAGACTGTGTTGAAGGATTAGGTTTAAGGTGCTCCTATTGCTATATAAAAGACATCTGAATATTTCTGGATTTCATTTGTATTATTTTTCTGTATATTGCTTTATAATAATATTTGAAAAGTTAAAGGTCCTAATTATTTGTTTCTGCATTTCTTTTCAAGAAAAGTTATTTTGTTCTGAATTGGACTTATTATTTGGACATTAGCTCTTCTGAGTTGGACTGAAACTTTCACTAAGTTTGTGAGACCTAACTAACTCCATTTTAAAGTTTGACTCCATCTTAAAATAAGACAGTGAAGTGGCCTTGACATAAATTCCACTTCACTGAAGTCAACTATTCCCCTAGTCTCCTTTGTGCCCATAAAATAATGATAAAATGTCCTTGCTGTAGGACAACAGATAAAAAAAGAGACACAGCTCCTAACTCAATCCTCTGTCTGCCCAGAAAACAGATGCTCCCGGGCCCATTATCTATAGAACATTCTGTTAGTGTGCTGATTGTTCCTTTTTCCCATAAACTCTACATGTAGCCACCCCTCAACGCCCCCCCATGTACACCCCATGCTTGCTAATATCAACCAATCATGTAACTGCTAAATGGAACATCCCCAAACCTTGCGGTAGCCACAATAAAAACCCTGCTGGTTTGGAATTCGGGGCTCTCAATCCTGATCCGCTGTGTCGGTGACGGTTGAGTGCCCCTGCTCAAGCTTGAATAAACGACCCTCATGTGTTTACATCGGAATCGGCTCCCTGGTGGTCTTTGGGGACTTCGCGATCTAGGCACAACAAGTTGATTTGCAATGACCTACCATTCTCTAAATGTATTTGTCCTACAAAAACCTTTAAGCTTCTCTTTCATGCACGTGCTTTCTTGGATTTAGGAGTTTCAAATACATGTGATTAACTGGAAACAAACTATTCTTATTTGTGCAGTCTTTTGCCTTTGTTTTTAGTATGTGACTTCCCTTGGTCAGATTGCTGATCTTTTTTACTTAATTAGTGTGAAGTGTCCAGGGGAAGCGTCTGAAAAATTCAGACGACATTGGAAAGATCATGTAGAAGGGTGTGTTCTCTTGGGCACAATTCCTCAGTGAATTTAACTTGGAACATGCAGTCTTGAGAACAACATCTTGAACATCTCAGTGAAATGCTTTTTGTTTATTGCTGATTAAATACCCAGCCATATCTCCTCTTACTTGGGAGATTAATTTGCTTTGGGGATTAATATTTCTGCCTAGATAAAAGCCATTAATTACAATTCTAAATATGAACTGTGTTAATGCAGTAGTGAATCCTTTAGATATATCCAAAACAAAGTCCGTTTTGTAGATTATCCAGTACTGTCGATTACTCATTACAAATATGTTTATTCAGTTGATTTGGTCAGCAAGCATAACAGCAAAGCTTTACATTTGTTTGATTCTGGATACATATTCTCAATGATAGCTTTCAACTTTGATGATACAGGCCACATATCAACTATTTGAAGCCAATTCCGGGTAAATCCAATTTAATTTGTAAAATATTTTGACAGTAAGGGAAGATGGATATACAATACCTCTTGCAGACTAAGGGAGATGTACTTTTGTGTAACAAAGCATTTGTAGCTTCAGTGACTGAGTGGGCTGTCATCCTTCCTTTGCAGTCATGTCTGGACTAAGATGGTGGCTGTTCTAAATGATCTTTATCAAACTAAGTTATCACCTCGAAGAACCATAGAGAAATTGCTTGGATTTTGAACAAGGGACCAAAGAATATATCAAAAACCCAGGTAACATATTTACTAAAACTCTTCACTTCTAATAGGGCAAGTCGGAATTATTTGGAATAAATCATGTATCTTTCTTAAGAAGCAGATTTATAATTAGCCTAAAATGTTTTGTGACAGAACCAAGGATAAGACAGCTCATGCATTTTATGTACTTTGTAAGAAATTGCTAGAAGGTAGTGGAAGTAATTTTCCTCAAATTTTATATTGGACTTGTTTAACTACATACAAAAATAGAGAAAACACATGGTACAAAAATAATAATATCACATGATGCATATTATCCTAAAATTTTTATACTATATAGTACAATTTTTATGTAATTGAGACTTGGATAATTATTTTTATAAATTGTCACCTTACATATGCTGTGTTAAAATGCTCTGATTCTATATAGAGGTTTTATTTCTGCTTTTTAATTGTGGTAAGGTATATGTAATACATCATCTCACATTGAAATTCTGTACCCCTTAAATAATAACTCTCCATTCCTCCCCATTCCCAGCATCTGGTAACCTCCATTATACTTTGTCTATTAACATGACTGTTTTAGATACCACATAAAAGTGAGATCATAAAATATCTGTCCCTTTATCTCTGGCTTATTTAATAAATTAGGATGTCTCCAAGGTTTAGTCATGCTGTACTATATATCAGAATTTCATTTCTTTGTAAGGCTGAACAATATCCCATTGTATGAATATTCCACAATATGTTTATCCATTCAGTAGTTGGTGGATATTGGTTTATTTCCACATTGGCACTATTGTAAAAAATACAGGAATGATAGCAATGTAAATTTTGGAAATTACAAGCAAATCAAAACTGTCAAAGACCATCAAAGATCCACCCTCTCCAATTCTGCTTTTCTGTATTATTCTCAAAATCCCATTCTGCTGTCATTTTAGATGTCTTCCATGTGGTGTTCTAGACTTCATCCTCCGAGGACCAATGTGTTTCTTAGTTTTAGCCTAGTTCTCTGGAGAGGCTACTCATGAGGTGAAGCTGTTCTGTTTTCCAGTCAAGCAAGTTCTGGTTCCTTCATACTTTGCAGTTCTTTCCTTGGCATGTCCAGCAGGTTTCACAGGCAGCCATTTTCTTTGACAGTGAGGAAACTGACTACCAAATATCTGTACTATATTTAACATTTATCTTGTTTTAAAGAAAACTGATGAGCTGATTTGCTTTTTATTCAAATCTCAAATTTTTGCTGCATCGTTTCTATGTTTATTGCTCATCTTTCAAAGAAGGTATTGTTTCCATAGAAAACAGCTTTTTATATAAAAGTTAAACAGAAACATGCATAGGCATAGGCTGCTATCATGTTTCAAAATTTCTGAATTAAAACTCAAAATTTCAAAGCTGTAATTTCCAGTTTTGTAGATTGAAAATATTTCTCAGTATTCTATATCTTACATACTACATTCTCAGTTGAGATGCTTGGGTGTAGTTTTGCTTCCTTAAAAGTACAAAAGTTAGAATAATCTCTTTACTTGTAGACAAGTGATGGTCAAGAAATGTGAGCATGACATGGAACAGATTTAAAATAATCTTTACAATATGAAGTTACACACATTACAGTTGAAGTTGACCCTGGATCACATCTGAAAGGTCCAATACATGATATATTTGACTCAAATGAGAATGAATGTCTCATATTCAGCATGAACTGAGGTAGCTAAAAGCTAATAGTATGAACAAAATTATTCATAGATGCTTTAGAACAAACTGAGTCATTCTGATTAATATAAAAATGATCTACTAGAAAAACTGTTATTGTGTCATTTTGAATAAAGTTTTCACTGATAAGAATACAGAAAAACACATCTGAAGAGGCCATAACACTTTTTTTTATAAGAAGAAGCAAGATACATCATGTACTGGTAAAAATTCGATATGATGAATGTTATCATTATGTATATTAAAATGTACCAATAAATGTTTCGCTAAAAGAAGAAATAAAGAAATAAAGGTAGGACATGATTTTCTTATCACAACTGAGCTAAATATCAACTGATATTTGTGAACTGTTCATATAGAGTTATTTGTATCATGATTCTACCTAAAAAATCTTTTTTTTTTTTTTTTGACATTTTGAATTGATTCCTGGGTACACACATTTGGAAAGTGGAGAAGATGTCTGTGTTGTGTCTATCCTTATGTTATTTATTTGTTTTCCCTTCAAAACCTAGGTTGAAATTAATGTTGATTCAGTTTATATGCTTTTATTGGATTTTTATGACTAGGAATAATTTAATATATTTACCATTGCTCAGTTGCTCTAATGAGCTTTGAAATTCTGCTTAATAAGTAAAGTTTAATAAGTATTTAATAAGCATTCACAATGTGCCTATTAATTACTATGAATGAGCCATTCCTAGTTTCTAGAAGCTCATAAAAAGATATCAGATATGTAAATATGCAAATATAGGCCAATAATTTCATAGATGTGATAAAAAATATGGTGAATATTTAATTTAAAAAATAAAAATTATTGCATTACAAAAACATTGTGATTAACTTCAAAATCTTTCCACTCTTTTGGAACACATCCCATTGTTCTTGTCACTTTCTGAGGTAGTTCTGGAAGTCCTCTTTAGTGAATCATTTCCTGCTACCTTGATATCCTAAATAAAATGTTTAGAGCAATTTCTGCCAAATAAAAACTTACTGGTGTATCTTTCTTCTTCTTCATCAGACCTGGCATTGTGCATTTCTGGCTTTTCCTCAAAGTCAAAATAAGTAGGAACGGTAAACGGGCGGTTTGAAGTGATTCAGGACATTGATGCAGCCACGAGAGCCAACTAACAGCTCACAAAGAGGCCTCCAGAAGGGCTTCCTTAGGTGTCAAGAGATAAGGAAAAGTGTGTGGAAGTGAGGGGAGTATTTTCAGCAGGATTAATGACAATGTGTCTTAGGATAATAATAGTTTTATACTTAGGCATTCACTGTATTTTGATCACACAGTATACCTGCATGTAATATTTATTATTTTGCATAAATATATGAGTGAAGTCATTACCTATGAATTGTTTTCATGATGGACCTCAGAGGATCAAAGGCCTTAAAGAAAAAAAAAGGAAATAGAATGCAAAAAAAAAATGCAGTCTTCATGAAAGATAGTCTGGAAAAAGCACCTTGGTTGATATTTGTTAGTCGGTAGGCTTCCCCCTCTACATTTTTCTGGCTGATTTGTTGTTAATACAAACTGTCTATTCTACCACTGTTGTTCGTGAGATGATTATAAACTTTATGAGAAAAAGGTCATTTCCTTCCAGGTCTGTAGGATTTATTTTTTTTCACGAGACTTGTGTATGTCGGTTGGTTACAATTCTGAAGTCCTATCGTGCAAATTGAAGAAAGAAATCTGTGAAAATGAGCAGGGCAGTAGTGGAAGGAGATTCCAGTCACTCATTTTCTAGTGAGCTCCTCGGTGTGATGCCATGTGGAGGAAACACTGTTGAAGAGACCATCCTATTTTTGTCACAAACCTTGGCATCACCTTGAATTCACTATTATCTCCTGTGTTTTCAGGCTCTGAGCCAAACTCAACACCTTCAGAAGAACCCATGGAAAATAAGAACAATGTAACTGAGTTTATCCTCCTGGGTCTAACCCAGAATCCTGAGGGGCAAAAAATTCTCTTTGTCACATTCTTACTCATCTACATTGTGACAATAATGGGCAACCTGCTCATCATGGTGACAATCACAGCCAGCCACTTACTGGGTTCCCCTATGTACTTTTTCCTGGCTTACCTCTCATTTATAGACACAGTCTATTCTACTACCATCGCTCCTAAAATGATCTTTGACTTACTCTATGAGAGAAAGACCATTTCTTTCCAGGCTTGTATGACTCAAGTTTTTATCGACCACTTATTTGCTGGTGCCGAAGTCATTCTTTTGGTGGTGATGGCCTATGACCGATATGTGGCCATCTGTAAGCCTCTTCATTATCTGACCATCATGAATTGGCGGGTGTGTGTCCTCATGCTGTTGGTGGCCTGGGCTGGAGGCTTTCTTCACTCCTTAGTTCAATTTCTCTTTATTTACCAGCTCCCTTTCTGTGGCCCCAATGTCATCGACAACTTTGTGTGTGACATGTACCCCTTGCTGAAACTTGCCTGCGCTGACACCTACCTGCTTGGGCTGTCCATGATCGCCAACGGAGGCGCCATTTGCTCTGTCACCTTCTTGATCCTTCTAGTTTCTTATGGGGTCATTTTACACTCCCTCAAGGGCCGTGGTTTGGAAGGGAAATGCAAAGCCTTCTACACCTGTGCCTCCCACATCACAGTGGTCATTTTATTCTTCATACCCTGCATCTTCTTGTATGCAAGGCCCAGTTCTACATTTCCTATTGATAAATCCATGACTGTGGTTTTAACTTTCATTACTCCCATGCTGAACCCTCTCATCTATACCTTGAGAAATGCGGAAATGAAAAATGCTATGAGGAAACTTTGGAATACCAAAGTGACTTTTGCTGGGAGAGGCTCAAATCCCTCGAGCAGAACCTGACATTCATTCTTTCACAGAAACAAGGGGTACTTTCACCATCAGTTTTATCAGTGATTACATTTTATATTCTTTTTTGGTTGTTTAGCCTATACTGAAACAGCCATAAAAATCAATCTTTGCTAAGTAAAATACAGTATACCCTTAAGAGACCAAGAGAACTGCATGTTTAATTTTATACACACACACACACATATATATATACATATATATATATATGTATATATATACGTATATATATGTGCTTTTTTTGAGACAGGGTGTCACTGTGTAGTCCAAGCTAGCTTAGAACTCACTATGTAGCCTATACTGGCCTCAAACTCACTTCAATCCTCATGTTTCAGCCTCCTGAGTGCTGGGATTACAGGCATGCCCCACCATGCCCTGCTATAATCATACTATTTTAAGATTCTTTGGTGGGCAGCAATTTTTGTTTTTATTTCAAGTTCTTTTTTCTTCTTTTTAAAAACTTGCATTTATTTTTAACTAATAAATAATAGCTATACATTTATAGAGTACAATAGGGTGTTTTGATCTATATATACATTATAGTAATTCTCAAGGAAGCTAATTAACACTCATCTCCTTACCAGCTTATCACTGTTCATGATAATGGTGAAGATCTATTCCTGTTTGTGGGTCATGGTACCTCCTTACTCGTGCAAGTGTGGCTCAGTAGAACTTGTCCTTTTTCCTCTAAGAGACTGGGAGTTTAAAATTAATAATCCAGATCATTAAAACTCTTAATCTAACAGAAATAACATATTTCCTGGTTAAATTGATTTAAATAAAGTTCCATAGCACATGTCTGTAGCTGAGGGTAAGCTCATGAAAAATGAAGTTTGTTTACTTTATAATGTGGCAGAGTTAAAGTGTAGAGTTGATGTCCGGGAAGTATGTCCTTGATTTTGTATATTCTAACCAACTTGTATTTTTTATTTACTTTTTTTCAGTTTTTAGTTTTTAATGAACTTGTAAGCAAAAAAGCTCCCATTTCAAAATAAAAACAAAATCCCAGATCGTATAGATGTTTACAGTGATTACATATCTAAGCAACATACATGTTCAGTTGTAAGATGTTAACTAAATTAGTGACAAATATGCTTTTTTTTTAATACCAAGAACATTACAGAGTTAATGCAGAGTCCTAAGGATAATCTATTAGTCACTAAATTTTTAAGTCTTCACTTTAGATGCTGTTATTTCTAGCACAGGTAAGCAGACAGTCATTCATATGCTCAAACACTGGAATCTTTGGTTGCTGCCATATCAGCTGGCTTGCAAACAAGAAGCCAACCATTTAAAGGATGTTTTAAGTGAACAACTTGCAAACCCCGATGGAAAACCCTAAGAATGCACAATTGTGAGCGTTTACAACCATCACAACTGTAGCTGAAGACTGTTCATGCCATTCTTCTGAAATGAGATCTCAAAGCAGGATATTTCAAAATAAAAGGTGTCAACAAAAAATTGGCATATGCACAATTTCTCCACCAATTTGTGTGTGTCAACCATTTAGTTAACTTTTCCACTTGAAGAAATGCAATAAAAACCGGACACCATGTTTCACTATCTCAGTTAATATTCACAGTTACAGCGGCTACAACTCCACACAAAGCATCAGCAATGCTGCCTGGAGCCAGTTTATACTGAAATTAAGTTCTTTACACCAAGTTAATGGTTGTCCACAACCACTGGCTAGTGTACATATGGACTAAAATTTCTAGATTTGGGGAGAAACAAATGCTGCTCCGACCTTCTGCTCTGCTTCTTCTGTTCTTCAGTTCATGCTTAGAACCCTTTCATGTTACTCTTGGTTTTGTCAGGATGCTTGCCTTTGGGGGTTTGGACCTTCTGACCCTGCCCACGG
This sequence comes from Heterocephalus glaber, assembly GCF_053883595.1. NCBI lineage: Eukaryota > Metazoa > Chordata > Mammalia > Rodentia > Bathyergidae > Heterocephalus > Heterocephalus glaber. The sequence continues at coordinate 175,984 of NW_028258479.1, forward strand.
GAAGAGGCTGCCTGCTGTGCTGCTTTCAGCTTTAACATTGTCCAATCAAATGTGTAGTCATATTGGTGATTCAAGGTCCTGAAAAGGATGTGAAATAGCTGCCTCAGATACATATAATCTGGGGCTCCTCAAAGCACAGCCCAAGGCAGTAGTTTAAGTACATGGCAAATTCTGCAGGAAATCCCTTACATAAAACTTCAACAGGAGTGGACATCTTCTTTTCACTAATCTTCATGACATTGCATGAAGTTGTATTTTGTCTTCTATCCCATTTCATTCGTTTACAGGTCTATTTTTGTGCCAGTACCATGCTGTTTTTGTTACTATAGCTTCATAGTTTAACTTGAAGTTGGAAATCACGATGCTTTCTAGTTTTCTTTTTTTGCTCAGTATTGTTTTGGCTTTTATGGTTCTTTTCTGGTTCCATATAAATTTTAGAACTGTTTTTGATCCTAAGAATGTTGTGGTTATTTAAATAGGGATTGCGTTAAATCTATGGATCATTTTTGGTAAAATTGTCATTTTAATGATATTGATTCTACCTATCTAGGGAAAGGGATGTTTTGAACTACAGTTCTACAACTTACTACTTACATTATCCTGGATAAATGAAATAAACTTATCTCTCCCTTAGCTTTTCTGTGAATTTGAAATCATGCACTTATACCACACTTGTTTTGTAGTTATTATGAAAGTAGTCTACAATAATGCATAATTAACATGTATTTTCTTTTAATACTGAATTTAAAGCAGATTAGAGATAGTGTTTCAGTGGGGATAGTAATGTGTTATTAACTGACACAGCAAAATAAGCAAGTTGATAATTCTAAATACCTATGAGAGGGAAGATGAGAAATTCTCAGACGATCCTTGGAGGATGACGTCCTTTAAATTCCCAAGTGCTTTTTGAGTCATTCTTTTATGCCTCTGTAAGTCAGGATGAGAGATAGTCTTTAAAGCCTTTGTTGAAGGGCGAGGTTGAGGTTCACACTGTTTGGGTAAGTTTTATGTGTGAAGGGTGTTGGAGTTGAGTCAAGATGAAACCCGAGGCCAGACGGACTTGAATTATGCTTTCTGCTTCGCTCACTTCAAGTCCTAGAGTACATGGTTCAACTCTTGGTGTCTCAATTTTCCCATCTGAAACAGTCATTTGCATTTTGAAGTGGCCGGAAGGAAACTAGGGTGGAAGTCCCCAGAGTAGACAGTTAGACTACTGTATTCTCTGTGTCTCCAGCATAAATAAGCTACATGTCTTACAAGATGATGGAAAGAGGTGCACACGTAAGGGTCATTGGTGTGTGTGTATGTGTGTGTGTGTGTGTGTGATGGACAGAGGTCACTGAGCAGTCGAGTAGCAGACAGTGTAGTTACAGAGAATTCTGTCATGAACAACAATGCTTATAAGTAAATATGTTTATGTCAGAAAATTATATTTGACATATATTTTAGAAATGTAATAAACACTTTCTCTGTGCCTAATGTCAAAATTAACCACTAAGTCTCACGTGTGATGTATGTATGTATGTATGTATGTATGTATGTATGTATGTATGTATAAAATGTGTGTGTTAAATAGCTTACAGCACCTTGGTAAAGAGGAAAAAATGATACTGGTTGGCTAAAAACCATGCAGATAAACGGTGGAGGAAAGTGGTATTCTTTTAAATAATTCATTACTTTTGCCTTGTAGAAAGAACATAGTGATTTTAATAATCATGGTCTCATGTCATCTCCCTGTAGAGTTCATAATGATGGCTTGCTCTCTTTTTTATGATGGCTTGCTCTTGTAAAAAATTTGATACAAATCATATCCACATTGAGACAAAGACTCATCATACCCTCATTTCACAGAAGGAATAAATAAGACTTAGGATAAGTAAACTGTTCAATGTTACTTAGTAGGCTGGCATCCTAGCTTTACATATAAATAGCAAAAGTAATAATTCTATAAAATGTAGTGAATCTCTGGAATTCTTGAATATTTTCTCTAAACAAGATCATGGCTTGGGAAATTGCTGTAAAAATGAAAGAGAGACTGGCTCACTGATGGACACAAATAGGTATGAAATACGCAGCCAATATATGGGTTGTTTTAATTTGCTTGATATGGGATGTAAACAGGAAAAAATTATTCCAAGGATTTTGATCGTATCATTTGAAGAAAGCATTGTCATACATTGAGACAATTTTATGTGTAGAAGCCACAGCTAGTACACCAGCATTTACATGAGGTTTACACTCCATACGAGGCACTTGGCTGGATTCACCTTCACAATACATTCCTTTCCCCACAACCACCCTGGTCTGGACTGCCTTCACCTTCTGCATAACGATGACGCCCTAACTCGGCTCCCTGCTTCTGCTCTTGGTCCTCTGCCCCTTTTCTTCAGGCAGTGGACCAAATGTTCTATCTGACAGTTAAGTCCGATTCTGCCCTTCTGCTGTGGAAACCCAGAAGCTGCCACTTACGGTGAAGTCACAGCCCTTAGGGTGGTCTACAAAGCCCTGAGAGGCCTGGCATCTGGCCGTCCCAGCTGGCCCCACCCTAGCTGCAGCCCCCTTAGACATTCCTGGCTCTACTCCTTCTGCAGGGATCCCCCTTGTTGGCATTTGGGTCTGAAGTCTTCCTCTAAATATTTTCTCGGTCCCCCTTCCTTACTCCATTCCTTCCTCTTTATTACTACGTCTCAATGGAGCCTTTTCTGACAGCCTCGTACAGAATGATCCCTCTCTTCAGACTCTGTTTTATGCTGCCTGCTTTATTTTTCTCATAGCATCTCATACAGTCTTCCATAGTATATAATTCCTTTTAAAAAATCGCTGTCCTCTGTCTCTTTCTCCTAGGACATGAAGGTAGGTTTTTTCCTTATTCCTTTTTTTTTTTACTCTCATTAAGTTCATTGGTACATTTTAGGTGTTCAGTACAGTTACATTCATTATTGGGATCTTGTACCTTTACATGACGTATCTTGATTCTTATTTTTTCTCCATTCCCCTGCCCTCCCTTCACCCTCTCTACTCTTCCTTATTTACAAAGAGTTTGTTTCCATTTTTTCCTTTTCTCATATTTTTTCTTTTCTCTTCTTTCCTTTCCCCTACCTATCCCACTTCCCCTACTCCTTTAGACTTTTTCTTCCTATTTTACATTATGAATTATACATTCTGAACCTCATTTACACTTCTAGTTTTTCCATATTCTTTACTGCTACATCTCTACTTTGTAGTATTCCAGGTATATGTAGAAGTAGATAACAAGAATTTGGACATGACCTGATGTGTGAATTATTAAACAGATGTTGAAACTATGTATCCCTTTTAAGTAGCCCCTATGTGTATGCACACATACACACGCACGCAAGCACACACACACATGTACATGCACCCACCCTATGGCCAAATTGACATAATTCATTCCAGACTTGTTATTATTTTGATTGATAAAAATGCTCACTTTAGGGCCAGGGATTTAGCTCAGTGGTGCTGCCACCTGCCTTGCAAGCGCAAGGTTCTAAGTTTGATCCCCAGTACAAAAAAAAAAAAAAGCTCACATTAGCTAATTCTGGATGAGTTTAGAATTGGGAGATTAATAAAAATGTTCTTTAATTTCACATTTTGTTTCCATCCTATTTCAAATAGAAATAAATCCCAAATACAGTAAAGTTGAATAGTTCATGCTGAAACAACACACATGGTAAGAATATATGTATCTTTGTGATTCTTTAAATTTCATCAGTAATTTTAACATAAAAAGACAAAATAATTTTCAAAAAATAGAGTGAAATCACAAGTCTCATACAAATATAAAATTGACACATGGCAAAGATTTTACATAGCTTACTAATTAGTGAAAAGAGATTAATGATTATAATTAGTCTAAAGGAGAACACAATGTATCACACTTGTGTTGTTCAGTGGGGGGGTTGTAATGGATTTACAAATAAATTCAAATGTTTTATATGCAATGCTCAGGAAAATCAATCTGCCAGAAAATATTTGTAGTTCTATGAGCAATGATTATTTACAGTATTAACATCTTCTACAACTTAAAAGATTTGTGAAACAGCTTTATTTCACTTCAAGACAATGAAAAGGATAGGCTTTATAGACTCCTAGATTTCTATAACCCTAAGACAGCATCCTAGAATATGTGTAGATTGAAGAAACATAGATCTACAAGTGATCTACAAATATGGTGACTGTTTAAATTTACAAAAAAAAAATCAAACACATTTAAAGACACATGTCCACTAATCCCTCTCAAAAAGCCCCCCTCCCTGGCTTAGAACATGTGCACCCCATTGTTCTAGACACTTTTAATGTGTTTCTGAAGTCTTATTTTGTGAACATTTAGCTGCACTGTCGGGGTACCTTGATATACTGAATTGATTCAAATTGCTTTCCTTCCATCCTCATTTTGACTTTGGAGTAGAGCCAAAAGTCTCACAGTGCCAGACTCAGTGACTAAGGTGAATGAGGACACACTGGAATGGTTTTATAAGCCTACTTTTCTATTGGGTAGCATGCAAGCAGCAGATATGGTATCACTGTATTTTTTATTAAATCTTATAAAGACACTCACAAAAAACTTCCAGAACTACTACCGAAAGTGGCAAGAATGATGGGATAAGTGTGTTTGAATCTAGGAGAAGTATTTTGAAGGGGATTAATGGCAAAGGGTCAGCTATTGTAGTATGTTTTAAAATTTTAACATTTACCATATATTTTGACCACTCCTGTAGTCATCTTTATGTTATACCCCAGTCCTTCACAAAAAAGACTTTTCAAGAAAATATTTTCACAGTACTAGGGGCCTTCTCACTGAGTTAAGTTCCCCGTTTCATATCTATAACCATATTTTATATATAACTTTTTAAAGATATGATCTGGCTAAGACACTAAACTGCCCAGGCTGAGCTTGATTTGCTATCCTCCTGCCTCAGCCTCCCAGAGCACCAAAGTTAGTCATGCACCACCATGCCTAGATGAAGAAAGACTTCTAACATTGCACTGTAGAGTCTTTCCTGGTAAGTAGTAAATTTATTTAGCAGCTATACTGCAAAAAATAGCGCAATTGACTGTTGAATAAAATACATATATGAAAAGGAAGTCATTTTCTCACTGACTTCTATTTGTTTACAAGGATAAATACAAATTTTCCACATCCTTGGAGTCTGGACAAGAAATATTAAAATCGAAATGAAAATTGGAAGAGAGTTTGATTAAGACTCTCTAGTGTGAGAAACTGAAAGTATAAATAAGGATGAAAATGATTAAAATGAACAATTGATAATTTAAAATAGGAAAAGGTCCAAAGGGGTAGGGGTGGTGGGAGAGGAAGGGGAAAGGAAAGAAGGGAAAGGAAAAATTATGAGAAAGAAAAAAAAAAGGAAACAAAGTCTATATAAATAGGGAAGGGTGGAGGGGGTGAAGGGAACACAGGGAATGGGGAAAAAATAAGAACCAAGATGCATCATGTACAGGTACAGACACCCAATGATAAATATAAATGTCTTGTATAACTAAAATGTACCAATTAATATATAAATGCAAACAAATATTGTTTATCAAGTAAACTTCTTAGAGTTAAAAGAAACTAATAAGGTCAGATAATGCACTGCAGGGTGAGTAACAGCAGGCAGCGTTGCTGCAAACCCGCCTGAGACTGTGGGGGGAGAAGGTGATTGCAGGACAGGCCCACGAGTCTTGTAAAGCTGCACCCCAAAGGGGGGCACCCCTTAGCTGAAGTCTTCGTAGAAGGCACTCTTCTGTCCAAACTGTAGGAGGCAGCCAGTCAAAGAAACCCCTGACAGACTTTCTCTTCCTCCCTCACCTCTACCTTCAGCTGCCACTGCACATGGGAAAGAGGGAAGGAGCTGGGAAACTGACTGTGGGGACAGCCAGCAGGGTGACAAGCATGAAGGGACATCTGTAGGATGGAAGGAATGGCTCCTTTGCACTTCAGTTTGGAGCTAGCTAGAAAAAAAAAACAACAGAGGAACTGGAGTCTTCCAACTTAAGTATTCATTTAATTAATGTTTACAAAATACCTTATGATCAGGCCATTCTGAACCAAATTCTTTTTAAAAAAAATTAGCATGTTTGTAGTACACAGTGTTTCCACTCCTTGTGGGGAGTTGGTATATGTACATAACACGTTTTCATTCCTTTTTTACGTCCCCTTTCCCTTCCCTCCCACAGGGTAGTTTCTTTGCAACTTATTTAAGAGTTTCTAAATAGAGGAAGGGGTGGAGTAGACTTTATACATCAACAGTGTGTGCAACTAGAACCAGGGGTTATGTTAGAAAGGATCATTCTAGCTTATCTTTGTGGCTGAGAAGGAATCCGGTTTGCCATCATGTAGATTCCCCATGTGGAGTTTTCCTTCAGGAAAGGCCTAGTGAAATTTGCTCAAGTGACAAGTGAAACCGGTCAACAGGGCTGTAAAGGGGTTTGAGCAGGCTTATAAGAAGTTGAGATACACGGGTGCAAAAGGTTGTTCGAATCCCCTTTTATAAAATAGAAAATGTGGGGTGGGGATTTAGCTCAGTGGTTCCTGTGCCTGCCTCTCAAGCGCAAGGTCCGGAGTTCGATCCCCAGTACCAAAAAAATAAAAAAATAAAAAAAATAAATGAAATAGAAAACATAGTATGTTTGTTCTCTTCTGGAATACAGTGAAAGAAAATAGCTTATAGGGCCGGGGACTGCCTCTCAAGCGCAAGGACCTGAGTTCGATCCCCGGTACCAAAAAAAGAAAATAGCTTACAGTACTAAATTCTTTGGGTTTACCTAATGACCCAAAATATTCTGGCTCATCACATTTGCTATGAAGGATTTTATTTTTCCAGGTTAACCAACCACCCCTGAACTCAGCATTGACATTGGAATAGAAGAAAACAGAATGAATGTGACTGAATTCATTCTAATGGGGCTGATGCAGAATTCTGAGATGCAGGAAATTCTGTTTTTCGTGTTACTCATCACCTACATTGTCACTGTTGCAGGAAACCTGCTCATTGTCACCACTATAATCTGCAGTCACACTTTGGACTCGCCAATGTATTTTTTCCTGGCTTTCTTATCTCTGATAGATGCATGCTATTCTTCTTCCATAATCCCTAAAATGCTAGTGGATTTGCATTCAGACACAAAAGCTGTCTCATTCAATGTTTGCATGATGCAGCTTTTTCTGGAACATTTCTTGGGAGGTTCAGAGACTGTCCTCCTCGTGGTCATGGCCTACGACCGTTACGTGGCCATCTGTAGACCTCTGCACTATGTGACCCTGATGAGCCACAGCAAGTGCCGCATCCTGGTGGGGGTGTGCTGGGCAGTGGGCTTTCTCCATTCCTTCGGGCAGATTCTAGTCACTTTCTGGCTCCCATTCTGTGGCCCCAACAGGATAGACCATTTCATGTGTGACATCTTCCCCCTGATACAACTGGCCTGCACCGACCATTTCCTTCCTGGGCTCTTGGTTGCTGTCAATGGTGGGGGGATGGCTGTGATCACCTTTGTCATGTTGGTGCTGTCCTATGTGCACCTCCTGCACTCTTTGAGGACTTACAGCTCCGCGAGGAGGAAAAAGGCCCTCTCCACCTGTGGCTCCCACATCACAGTCGTCGTCTTGTTCTTTGTGCCCTGTATTTTTATGTATCTGCGACCAGTAGCCACCTTTCATATGGATAAAGCAGTAACTGTATTCTATACTCTTGTCACTCCCCTGTTAAATCCTGTTATCTACACAGTAAGGAATGCAGAGGTAAAAAATGCCATTAGAATGTTATTGAACAGGAACACAATTTTAGATAGTAAATAATCTCATAGGAAAATTTTGTTTATTTGTTTCATGATCTTTCGCATCCTTGGGCCCTAAATTCCCAGATCCTTCAATGGACAAATGTTACTGAACCTAGATATCACTGACCCACGTGTATCTATTATGTTTTTCCTCTATGTGCATAAAAAAGTTCACTATTAAGGATAATAACAAAACTGTTATAACAATATGTTGTAATAAAATATTGCATCTTAAAGCCATTACTAAGCCATTATTGTTTGCTTGGTTATAAGGACTGTCATACTATGACGATTGACTTGATAATTTGGACAATGTTGTTATGCTGGACAAAGGGATAAATCATGTTACAGGCCAGACAGAAGGACATAGCATGAGATTTCTTCTCGCTACTAAAAGCAACATACAATTTATAATCTATAATTGTTTCTGGAATTTTCCATTCAGCATTTGTGGACCATGGTTAACCATGGAACTATGGGAAAATGAAAATTATCATACTTGATATCTTTTCTTCAAACTCTTATTTGACTCTTAAAACATTTCGGCAAGGTACATGTCATGGTCATTCCTGTGGCATAGATGAAGGAAAAATAAAGTTCAAAAATGTTAAATAACCAGCCCAGTGACAGAGACAGAGCCAGTGGCAGATTTGCATTCTAGAGGCAAACTTCACTCACCACATTTTTTACTTTACATTTTTTTAATTTTATTTTTTATTTTACGTTTTTATTTTACTTTCAAATGTTTCTTTTCTAGAAAATTAAAAAATTTTCTTTTCAGATGTCAGATTCACACAGCACGCCTTCATTTACAAGTAGTTGGTACTCAGAAATCTGCACTACCTCCTAGCACGTAAGCACTGGGTGTATTTTAGAACAGAGATGCTTCTAATGATCTCAGGACACATGCAATACATCTGACTTAAGATTACATTGAGCTTTTTGTTCCATTGAGTAAAAGTAGTACAGTGATTTTAAAACTTAATTTAAACCTATGTGAAATTTTATTTTTCCCACAAGGTCACAACCCCCTTACAACACTGAAATCTACTGTTCTTACTATACAGAAAAAACAGAGAAGTCAGAAAAGTTAAATGACTAAATCATAGGACATATACATACAACTTGAACAAAAGTACTATTCTTATTCCACATCCTTTGATGTTTTTATTATATAAAATTGTTTGGGCCTAATATTTGATTATGGTTTGCTTTATAAAGTATTTCTGGTTATATGTCATAAGAAATGTCAATTTACTAGATTAAAAATCTTTAATGAGAAATGCAATTTTTAAAAACACATATATGTGAAAATGTTCACAATTAAGGAAAGTATTAAAAATAAAATGAAAATAATATGAATCACAATAATAAATATTGATATTACTAGTATTCCTAGTTGTATGAATCTAGAATCCTCTTTAAAAATTGTTTTAGACACACACACACACACACATACACACACTCAAACACACTCATCATCTCCTGCAATGTGAAACCCTGCTTATCAGGACAGTGCCTGAAAGAAAACATTGCCAGAGACAGCCCCCAAATATGGATCTCCTGAAATGTGAGCAAAAAGTACCTTTCTTTACAAGTGAAAAAAATAAAATAAAAGGAAAAGAAAATGGAAAACACCCTACATTTCTTAATGTAGTCAGATACAGAGTCAATCCTCAATAATCAATAGCCTTCCTGTTCACCAATAACAAATGCACTGAGAGAAATTAGGGAAACAACACTTTTCACAATAGCATCAAAAAAGTGAAATACTTAGGAATTAACCTAATCCCCAAGGGAGCGAAAGACCTCTGCAATGAAAATGTAGCACTCTGAAAAAAGGTGATCAAAAAGAAAATGGAAAGACATGCCCTGATCCTGGATAGGCAGAACAAGGAGAGTCAGAATGGCCATACTTCCAAACTGTTGTACAGATTTAACAAAATCTCAGTCAAAATACCAATAACATTCCCCACAGAACTTGAGAAAGCAGTCTTAAAATTCATATGGAACCAGAAGAGCCAACGCAATTCTGGGCAACAAGGGCAAGCCAAGGGGCATCATAATCCCTGATTTCAAAGTATACTACAAAGCTACAGGAATAAAAGCAGCATGATACTGGCAAAAAACAGACTTGTGGATCAATGAACAAAATAGAGGATGCAAAAACAACTCCAGGCACACTGATCTATGTTATGTTTGGCAAAAGGGCCAAATCTTTTTGCTGGAGGAAAGAGAGCTTTATTAACAAATGGTGCTGGGGAAACTGGCTATTCACATGCTAAAGATTGAACATAAACCTTTATCTCTCACCATGCACTAAACTAAATTCAAAATGGATCAAGTATCTGAACATTATAATGCAAAGCATTAATATGTTGGAAGACAAAATAGATAACACACTTGAAGACATAGGTGTAGACAAAGACCTTCCAAGTAGAACCCTGGTACTCAAGAAATAATACCAATAATCAACAAATGATGTCACATCAGATTCTGCACATCAGAGAAAACCATTAACTGAGTGAGCCTACAGAATGGGAAAACTACTTTTCCAGCTACTCCTCAGACAGAGGGCTAATATCCAGAATACATAAAGAACTAAAAAATATTAGAGCCCCAAAATTTAAAGACCCATTTAAAAAGGGACACCTGAAATGTATAGACACTTATCAGATAAAGAAGTACAAACAACCAATAAATAGATGTGCATAAAAAAAGTTCAACATCTCTGGGCATTCAAAGAACACAAAACAACACTGAGATTTCATCTCACTCCAGAAAGAATGGCTATCATCAAGAAATCGACCAGTAACAAATGCTGGTGAGGCTACTTGGAGAAAAGAACCCTTCTTCACTGTTGGTGAGAGTGTACACTGGTGCAACCACTATGGGAATCGGTGTGGACATTCCTCAAAAACTGAAAATAGAAATTCCATTTGACCTAGCTATTCCTCTTGTAGGAATGTTCCCCAAAGAGTTAAAGACATCATACCATAGTGATGCATGCCCATGATTATAGCCACACAATTCATAGTAGCTAAATCTTGGAAGCAGACTATGTCCTTCAACAGAAGAATGAATAAAAAAAATGCAGCATATATATAAAAGGGAATGCTATTCTGTCATAAAGAAAGATGAACTTGAAACACTTGTAGGAAAATGGATGCACCTTGAGACCATAATGTTAAGTGAAATAAATCAGACACAAGTTTAAATATTGCATGGTTTCTCTTATATGAGGAACTCAACATATATATAAATGAAGTGCAAAAATGAAAGACAGATAATAGGAAAAAAGAGAGAAACCCGTTACTGTAATTCATCATGGACAAGGTATCTAAAAGTGTACCTTGGTTTATTACAAATGTTTTATGTGTTTTATATGTTATTTTGACCTATTAGTCTGGTTGTTAATCTGTATGTATGATAATTACCTTTAAAGGATATATAAGATAAATAAATGAATCTGATGCTGGCAAAAAAAAGGAAGTGGAGGGGAAGGGGATAAAAAGAATTGAGGTATGTTATATAAATGTATCAGTTTCCTACAGTAAATATAGTCATTCTGTACTGTAAACATGCACTAAGAAAAATTAAAATGAAAAAGAAGAGAAAAAGAAAAAAGAAAACTGCTTTAAGAGATAGTTTATATGGTAGATAGAAGATAGAAATAATCACTGAATATTTGAAAAAAATTATTTCTCAGCTTAACAATTTACCTTAATTACTAAACTTTGTTGTTGTTTCTCAGTTAAACAACTTATCTTAATTACAAAACTTCGTTGTAACTTTTGTATCTTTAAGAAGATGTAATGTATTTCCACAATGTAAATATATTATAACATACATAGATGCCTCCTGACAGAAACATTCAACCTCTAACCTCACAGCTATAATTTTTATTGAAGAGGTCAGTGAACCCTGTGATGTAACAATATTTAGCTGATATATTGTAATTGTAGAATCACAATGGACCAAGAAAATATCAGCTTCCAGATCAACAGAATAGGGTTTCATTCCAGGATCATAAAAAGCTCATCTTGTTTCTACAAGCAGTATACTTTGTTCATTTAGAAGGTGTACAAGTTTTGTGATTGTTTCTATACTTTCATTTTTATTTTTATTAGTATATATTCTCAGCACTTAATAATTACATTCATTATGGCAAGTTGGTACATGAACATAATGCATTTTAATTCTTTATGCATCCTTTTCTCCTCCCCCTCTTCTTGTCCCCTTCCCATTTGCAAAATATATTACCTTAAATATTGTTATATTTCCTTATACTTCAATTAGAAAAGGTAGAATTGGAAGAGTTTTGAGAGATTATCTGTAGCAAGTTAGCAATCTAACGCATCTCCAAATTTTAAATTTTTGAACAATTTAGAGATGTCTTCTTGGCATCAAGAGATTTTTCGATTGGACTAAGACAATATGAGCTCTGCATTTGAGTGTTTTCTTGCCTTGAGAAATGTTCCTCTGCTGACTAAAGGGAATGACACTCTCCATAAGAACACTTTGGCAAGTATCTATTATTTGTTTTGGTTTTTTTTAAAGGCAATAAACTTGTCAAATATGATACTAATACTTCCACTGGTTTCTTGCCAACTGTGATCTGATCCATATTTAATTTTTCCTTCTTTCATTCTCATTTACCCTTTCACTTTGAAATATGTGTTTCTGTCTTTCTTGTAATTTTCCACTCACTTCTTCTCGTTTTCTGAAAACAGACTTTCCCTTCTAGCTCCAAAAATTCTTCTTTTGAAAACTTTCCTCCATGGACAACTCTCACAAATTTGGACTTAACTTTGTGGACTCTGTCCTTTCTCCAAGTTACGTTGCTCTAGGTTATGGGGAGCTCAGCTAGACAGGTGTGGGGATTAAAAAAATCTATACTTATCATTCAAGTTATTTCAGTAGAGGTTGGATGAAAAGTAATATGACATCATGGGTGAATTTAACTTTTTATTGGGTTGGGTATGATACATTTTAAAGCACATGTTCATTTTCCAATTGGACTCTCTGCTTCCATTCCAGAGTTGAAAGGTGTTATGGTTGTATCTAGATGTCCCCTCCAAGCCACGTGCTTATAGGTGGGGATTTTGAAGGTGGCTAAATTAGGTGTGTGAATGTGAATTAACGGCATGATCCTGGGATTAAGGCTGTGGATAATGGAAGTCTCACCTTGGGTATGGGTGGCACCAATCAATAGACTTATAGCCTGGATGGAATATAAAGGGATAGAAGAAAACCAGGCTTGCTGCTTCTGCTGCTGCTGCTTGCTGGCTTCTGCATGCCTGCCATGAACTGTTTCTCCTCTGTGATGCACCTCTACCATGCTACCCTGCCTTGGATCTGGAAGACTATGGACTATAACCTCTACAAACTATGAGCTGAAATAAACGTCTTCTCTCTTAACTTTGGGTGTTGGGTATTTTGTTTCACCAATGAGGAAAGTAACTAAGACAAAAGACAAATGTTACCATAGAACTACATTGTTCAAATGTCTAGACAAATCAAATTTATATCATGTTCTCAGTTTTGTTAAACTGTATTCTACTATGCTGCTCAGAATGACCACATTTCCAGAGCCAACTCAGAGTTATGTACAATTTCTCTCTCTGTCTCTCTCACTCTCTCTTTTACTTTAGAAAATATATTCAAATATGAGTAAATGAATGTGTTATATTTACAAATATTCCTAAATTTAATTGAATTCAGTTTGTTTTAAAGAATAATTTCAAATATTGGTATATTCCAAATATTGGCTTCTTTTAGTAAACAATTGCAATGCACCTCACAATTTGTGACAGCATAAAAGTGTTCTGACACATTAGTTATCACACAATAATCCAAGAATGAAGACTCTGGCCCAGGATTCAGGAGGATTGGCTTTTCTTTACATTGGTTGATGATGTTCTGACTCCCTGACTTGGTTTTCCATGTTATAGAGAGATAAATTGATGCCTGTTTTTCCACTTCATAGGGATAGTATTAGATTACATTTGAATGCCTTACAACTGTGAAGATAGTTCAGGGATGTAACTATTTCACCATCATGCTGTTAATCTAGTTTCAAAATTTGTTATGAGAAAGACTGCTTTGAAGAAACACTGTAAACTACTTCTATGAAGTCCTGCTGTTATATGTCATAACTAGCACTTAATGTATGCCCCAAAAAACAATATTTAAAAAGTGTTATAACAGTGCAGGAGGTGTTGATAAGGAAACAAAGTATAATAAAAATTGAAGAAGTCAGATAGTTACTCAACTAAATGTTTAATTTGTACAATACTAAATATCCTAAGTCCACTAATGAACTAACTTCATTTGTTATTAAATATCCAAATTCATTAGCAGAGGACTATTTTGTTTTCTCTTGACACAGTGATTTGTCTTTGTGTGAATTTAAGGAAAAGGTTAACAATTAAAGATGAATGCCACAAAAGTTCCTATCTAATATTCAGTTGTGTGAGTTGAAGTAATTGGGCTGCTGGCAATGTCTGCTTGTAAAATACTCCCCGAGGTCTAATTAGCTGCAGCTAAGAAAGTTCAGAATTTGCCTACAAATCAGGTTATGTGGCAGTGGTAAGGCATCCTCCAAAGGTGCCGTTTAAAAATTAGCAAAGTTGACTGGAACTGAGCTACTCGACTCAATCTTATAGCTTTCATTCATTTATTGATGGATTAACAGCTGCCCGGGGCCCTGGCCATGGAGCTATGTCAGACTAGGTGATAGGTGAGGTATTTTGAAAGGAAATCACGGTGAGAGAATCTCAGGGTTAAATAGACCTTAAAAATCATATAGTCACCCCTCATTGCTGTTCACCTAGGCTTCAGTCTTTCTTCACCATGTTGAGCCCTGAGAATGGGAGAATCAATTATAATTCCCTAAATTTAGAAGTGATATATATTTAAATTAGAATCATACTAAATACTAAAATTTGCATTCTAACATTTTCCAATTTAATATTACAACGAAAGAATTTTCTAGGATACTACAAATTTTAAAAACATCTCTGCTAAATTTACATATATTATTATATGCCATAATCTATTTTATTATATATATTACTTCCTAATTTTGGACATTGCATACAGTTTCTAATTTTTCTCAGTCTTTAAATAATTGCATTGAACATATTTTTACATAATAATTTTTATTTTAAAAAATATTCTCCTTTAGAATTTATTTCTAGGAAGAGTACTGTGAAGTCAAAGAAAAGAAAATTATTTTTATTTCTTCGAAGTTATTTCTGAATCACTTGTGTTGCCGTATTCTTATTCTTGTACACTGTGCTCTTCTCACATCTGGGTAGGAGTTGTCCTCAGAACAAGGGAATATAATGAAGTTGTTGTACCTTCTTTTCACATATGTATAAGATTTTCATCTTGGATAAAAAATAAAACCCTATTTCCATTTAACTCTGAAAAAAATGAAACATTTTAAACTACTTTTTTATTGCACTTACATGTTCTCTTTTCATTTCTTTGTAATATTTATGTCCCCATGTTAGGATCACTTCCTCCCCTTCTATCAATAATGCAATATTCTTTATCCAAGAGTGATGAAGGCTATAGGAGAATGGGAGGAGACAGGAGACTGTATGTAGCAGAAACATAGAGAAATAAGGTGGATAATTCATCTTGTGGATGGATGAATTGCTGCTGTGTAGTATAAAATATCAGAAGAGGGATTATTAAACGCATTTAAAGCAGGCATTTTTATAATTATGTAAAGCAACATACATTGCTACACATAGTAAGTGTCCAATAAATATTTGTTGAATTAGTGAACTTATAATATGTACTTGTAATTATTCTCTCTCTCTCTATATATGTAAGTTATATCTACTTTACATTATCTAGAGGTCTCTTTCTGTACACCACATTGTTTCTATTTTCATAACTTTGAAAATAAGGGTTTCTTTTACTTAACAAATCTCCAAGGATTGAAAAGCCAATATAAGAGAATTTTTTAGCCCAGTATTGAAACTGTAAATTTACTGAATGAGACTGTGTTAAATTGTCTGTGGAATGTAATTTTGAAGAATAAACAATTTTACCTACCAGTGTAATGATCCTGAAAGTCGAATTGCCTAATAACATATTCAACCTATAAAATATGCCAAAACTATTCAACTGGAATGTACCTTTCCTTTTAAGAATTTATTTACATTTTTCATAAAGTAATTGTGTATTGTAGATAGACAGAGTGAGAGGATGAGAAGTGTGTATTCATGGAGATGTAGGGAGTGTAGGAATTTGTCATTTATTTATCTCCGAGTAGGTGCCACATGCTGAAAACATTATGCCAGACACTATGCTCAGCACACTGAGGAAACAGCCATGAATATGATCTGTGCATGGCAGATGCCAGGGAAGGTGTGTCCCTAGTGGGTTATACATTTTCCTCATCTGCCTGCTTAGAGTGCCTTGCAAGGTAGGTCTTGACCATGCCTTTGGTTAAAATTTTAAATCGTGGGTTTAAATGTCAACTCTGGAAGAGGTAGTAAGCTCTACCTATAAGCTGCACTTTGCAACTTCCACAGTATAGCTCACAGCTATAATTGGTAAGCTCACTGAGGAGGGATCAGACCCACAGGGCCATGAGATGACTTAACAGTCACATGGTGTTGGATACAGAGAATCCAGAGCTCATGAACATGGCCCCATGTCTTCTGGTTAAATTGTCCAGTAACTGATGATTTCTGAGTGTTTTGTAGGTGACAGAACATTGGGTGTCTGACGAGCCAACATCATGGGGGAAGTAGGACATAACAACGAAGGAGTGCTAGGTTGAGGGTGCCCAAGTCCCACTCCACAGTTAGAGTGATCCCTGTCTCTGTGCTTTGAAATTCAGGCTGTGACCCATGTATGATTCACTTTGTACCTCTGTGTTGGGTGAGGAATCCAGGACCTGAGAAGGTGTTACTTCCCGAGGGGCTCACCCAGTGCCCGCAGTCATGTTACTGAATTGATTCTCTTGGGACTCACACAGAATCCACACCTGCAGAAAATACTCTCCCTTGTCCTTTTGTTCATCTTCTTCCTTCCTGTGCTTGATAAGTTTCTGGAGCTATTATTTCTGTATATGTGATGCATGGATTTATGTTAAATGAAAATTTTATTATCTAATAGACACACTTCTGTTAGGTGATTTAATCCACGTGTGAAAAGAGGTAGCTGCTATGTTACTGTCCCCAATTTACAAAGAAGTAAATTGAAACTAATAGAGATTTACTAGCATGTGTTTTCAGGGCACAGAACTGACCACAAGTCCCATTGTGAAGATGGTCTTGAGGCTGCTACTCTTTCTGGTATTTGTTTGGTGAGGGGACTCTCTTCCCTTCAGTGGTTTCTAGACCTCCACTTCCCATATTGTTTGTGCTCTCAGTTCTGCTTGTGTTATGGATATGTCATCCAAGTACCTTCTTCCCATGCATGCATGAGCATTATGCAAAGTGGGAGGTAATGGAGTCAAGGAATGAATAATTAACGGTTACATTTCAGTGAAATTAACATGTTTGAGAGGAAAATAAGCTACTCCATCATGGAGAGAATTTGATACTCTTCTGGGGCATAATGTTAGGCCTTTGAAGAGCTAAATATTGGTTCTGCAGGGACTTACCCATTGCTCTACTGTACTGGGTTTCTTAACAAAGGGTACAGGCGGGGGCAACAGGAAGACGGGAAGGTTACAGGAATGGAAAATAATCGTGAAGACTCCTTGAATACTGTTCTCCAAACACTCTCCTGCCTGTCATTTTCTTGATCATCATGAAAGTCCTGCAAGGCAAGACATAAAAGTCTTGGAGAAGTTGAAGAGCATAGTGGTTGGTAGTCTCTGCTATGAGCTTTATCACACACCCAGGTAAAGGCTGTAGTCATGTTTCACAAGTTCTCCAAGCTTTATTCGCTGCATTCAGAACTCAGGATAACAATGTAACAATCTCACATAGCTTTTGTGGGAAGTAAAAGAGAAAATCATGGAGACAGTAACAGTGCCCTTACACATACTGACTTTGATTACTATTGAACTGTTTTGATTCTACAGGATTGAATACCTGACAGTAAGTGGCCTCACTGGGACAGAGAATTGAGTCTGTCCAGCCCTAAACACAGGGTCTTTTAGACCATACCAAGAAAGGCTGAAGTAGGTGTCTGACAGTAAGAGATGGGCTTGACTTCTGTGGGAGGAAAACCTGCAAAAACAGGAGATGGACAATTAGAGAAGATGGCTTTGAATTTCAGGGTGAGATGCATACTAATAGTCAAAGACAATTATGATAGATTCATAAGTTTTAAGGCAGAAAGGTGATTGCTATTTATTATTGCTCAGTCCATATTGTTTTACAGTATTTTAGGTCTTTTGATTGGTCAAACAAAATTGTAATTGCGAGTGTAAGGATATAATGCAGATAAGATCCAAAGGGCTATGTTTGAAAGGGACTGGGTGAGCCCTGGAGATAGTTCTTTGAGCCCCTATCATGCACTGTTGTGTAACAGTCGCTTTGAGACCTGAGGAACAATACATCAACATATCCTGGGAGATAAAGGGACAAGCAATGAAGTCCATTTATCCCATTTCCAAGGATGTGCTCTCTCCAGGTTATTAGAGCTATTTAAGAACTTTTGAAATTCTTGGGCTGGAGATGAGGGGTTAGTCTATATTATAGATTTATAAAAAATAGTTGTCTACTCCTTTAGACCTTTTCTTGCTATTTGGGGAAAAATATGAGAAAAAGAAAAAAATGGAAACAAAGTCTTTGTAAATAGGGGAGGGTGGAGGGGGTGAAGAGAGGGCAGGGGGATGGGGAAAAATAAGAACCAAGATACATCATGTACAGGTCCAAAATCCCAGTATTGAATGTAACTGTTCTGTATACCTAAAATGTACCGGTAAACTTATTGGAAGAAAAATAGTTGTCTACTTTATGTAGCAAGGTGGATAAAAGAATGTTCTGTAAAATATTTGAAGCAAGTGGCACAGTTTTTGCTATGTCACTAGCAAAGAGAAACCCGTTAGTTCCTGAAGTAGTTCTTTTCCCCTAGGATTTGGGTGCAGTAACAATTTTATTGAGCTACCTGAAGGCACCGGTCACTGCTTCAGAGTCTAAGTGTAATTGGTAAGATCCTGTGCTTAAAGTTCCTAAGGCTCAGTTTCCTCATTCTCAAGCCAAGATTCATGTCAGCACCTATCTCATGTGATATGAAAAATGCACACTGAAATGCATGGGACAGATGTAGTGCCTTGATGGTAGTTAGTGAGTGCAAAAATATAGGTGATTTTACACTTGATGTTTTCATTATTCTTTAGAATCCTTTCCTTCATCTAGGAGCATCCCTTTGCAAGATAAAATGGAAACAAGGAAGTGAGTTATGACAAAGGAATGATAATAATTTATGCAGCATTTTCATAATGTAATATTTATATTGTCCACCAAATGATTTGCACTAATTTAGGCTCATATGTGGAATAGTGACAGCTAGCTTGCAGATATAGAGCAGAGAAAGAGATGTAAGGCTTACTTTTCTTTAATCTGCACATCGAAAAAAAGATTAGAATACTTGTATACCTAGTTAATGGTGGTACTTTCTCCTTTTGGGGTTAGAATATGCTGTTTATTGTAGGACTGTGGTGGAATATTGTGGAATGAAACAAGAATTGGAAACATGAATCTATCTTCCTGGGTTCTTATGAACATAAAATTTTACCATCATGGGCAATATCGTCTTGACATTGAACACCCGAAATTGTCAACAAAGAAACAATGTAGAGCATTATTCATATTAATTTTGGAACCAGGAAAAGCTGAATTTGAATTTGGCTTCAGGATTTAGTAGTTGTTGGAACTTGGTGTCATTTTTTTCACCTCTATGAGGCCTCAGTATATAATCTAAAAAAATGAAGAAAATATTTCATAAGATATTCCACTACATGAGACACAGTAGAGATGTGAGAAACATCAGCAATATATAGTAATGATAATATTAATAATTAATAATATCAATAATTCAATATTAATATTAATAATTCAACATTTGAAAGTAGACATGCAGATAAAAGAGTATAATCCACAATAAATGGAAACTCC